>NW_023665532.1:0-7500 GCF_014743375.2 Drosophila subpulchrella
ACGTGGTCCTGGAAGACCGATATCGGCAGTCCAAGAAGGCACCACGCCGCCGCCGCCGCCGACCTACCCAACCTGCTGCCCCGCGGATGCCCTCTGCATATGCCTCTGCATATCCAAGCCTCCCGATGCCATCCGCCGTTCCGGTCCCGATGCCGCGAAAACCGCGCGAGACCTGGTCGGCCATTGTCCACAGTTCCGACCCCGAAATTTCGGTAAGGAGCTGGCGGAAAAAGTCAGAAAGGAGATTGCTCCCTCGCTAGGAAGTACGTCTGCATGAGGTGAGAGGCTGGCGCGTGGCGGTGCCATCATCCGCACCCCCATCGTCCGGCGAGATACAAAAGGTGGTCGCCAACAAGAAGTTTGTAGAAGCTGGCCTAGAGGTGAAGCAAAGCCCAGCGCAAACGCCGAAAATTGTGGTCAGCAACGTTGACACTGCGACGCCGCCGGATGAGTTCATGAGCGAGTTGTACAAAAACAACTTCGCTGACAATGACTCTGGAGTCGTATAAAAAGCAGGTGCGACTGGAGAAGTCGTGGTCGCAGCCGGACGGCGCCACAGTTAATGTGACGCTGGAAGTAAGCACCACGGCCCTCGACGTGCTCGACGGCGGAAAGGCCTATATTGGCTGGTTCGCCTACAACTGCCGGGCGTTGGTGCGCACATACGCGTGCCACAGATGTGTTGGTTTTGACCACAAGATAAAAGACTGCCGATACAAGGAGAATGTCTGCCGGCAGTGCGGACAGACTGGCCACAGTGCGCGCGCATGTCAGAACCCGGTGGACTGCCGGAATTGCCGTTTTAAGGGCTACCAGTCGGGGCACCACATGCTGTCCCCTGGATGTCCGGTATACGCGGCGGTGCTTGCAAGGGTGAACTCTAGACATTAATGTTAGGTTCATCCCAAGCTAACTGTGGTCGAGGCCGTTGCGCTGTCATCATCGAGGCTTGCCAAGCAGATGAGAGATGCTGGCCACCTGTTCGCACTAGTCCAGGAGCCCTACGTGGACGCTGGCAAGCGACTCACTGGACTGCCTGGAGGATGAGGATATTCGCCGATAGGAGGAAGAAAGCTGCCATCATCGTGACGACCCTCTGCCATCTGCATGCCCATCGAGGCTTTGACGACGGACTACGGAGTGTGCGTGAGTGTCACAGGAAGATATGGCACAATCTTTCTGGCCTCCGTATACTGCCAGCATCTAGCTGCTCTGGAGCCCTACACTGACTACCTGGATACGGTTCTGCTATTAGCTAGCAGAACACCGACAATCCTCGGACTTGATGCTAACGCAGTCTCCCCTATGTGGTTCAGCAAATCCCCAGACACTCTGGAGACCGCACTGAACCGCGAACGGGGACAGCTCATGAACGAGTGGATAATTGCAAGCGGTGCCAGTGTACTGAATACGGCCAGCCAGGTGTTCACGTTCGATAATCACCGCTCTAGAAGTGATATCGACGTGACCTTCGCCACGAAGCGGCGCGAGTATGGCAACCTACGATTGGAGAGTTGACTTCTGGGAGCTGAGTGACCACAACATTATCACTGTTGAGGTTACTCCGATCCGAGCAGTACCGTTGAGAGCCTAGCTCCGGTACCGCAATGGAAGCTCTCCAATGCAAGTTGGCGAAGATTCAGTGTAGAGTTAAGGAGCAGCACAGAGTCTCGAGGAACTGGAGGAATCGCCATTGGACGACCATGTGTCTGCCCTTCGCTCCATCGTACACGATGTGTGCGACAGGGTGATAGGGCGCAGGATACCTGCAGCGAGGGGAAACGTAATATGGTGGAATCCTGAGCTGAGTACCAAGCGCCAAGAGGTCCGAGACTGAGGCGTAGGCTGCAGGCAGCTCGCCGTAGTGGCACCGACGATGCTGAGCAACTTGCCGCTGGACTGAGATTTGCCTCAGGCCAGTACAAGAAGCTTATCTTGACGACAAAGGAGCAAAACTGGCGGGACTTCGTGGGACGGCACAAGGATGATCCATGGGGGCACGTATACCGAATATGCCGAGGGCCGGAAGAAGACAGCCGATCTCGGATGTCTCCGGTCGAACGGCGCACTTTCCGTAACTTGGCACGACTGCGCAAGTGTGCTCCTCCGCAACTTTTCCCTGTTGCGGAGTCGACGACACGAGAAGACATACCCCCTGGTCCCCACCGATCCTCGAAGCCTTCGAGGTGGCAACCAGCGTCGCGAGGCTGAGAAGCCGGCGATCGCCGGGTATGGATGGCATCACGGGCGGGTTTGTCAAGGAGGTATGGCGTGCCATCCCTCAGCACCTGACGAACTGTACTCTCGGTGCATCTCGGAGGATACTTTCCGGCCGAGTGGAAGCACCCGAGAGTGATACCGCTGGTAAAGGGGAAAGGGTAAGAAGGAAGGAGCGGCATATGGGGGGAAAGGGGGGAGGGGGGGTGAGGGCTGAGGAGGTGCAGATGGTCAATTCGGATTCAGTCCTGGACGCTGGCGTGGATGATGCGTGATGCACGCCAAAAACACCGTCGCCAACAGTCGCGAGAGGAGGGTCCTTGGAATCTTTGTCGATTTCAAGGGAGCCTCGACACACGTGGAGTGGAGTGCGGTGCTGGATCGGTCTTGTCGACGTAGGCTGTCGAGAAATCGACTTGTGGAAAAGCTATTTTTCCGGCCGTAGCGCAGCATCATCAGCAGGTATGAGCAGCCACAGTTGCGGTTACACGGGCTGCCCGCAAGGGTCCGTCAGTGGTCCATTTATTTGGAATTTACTGATGATGTGCTGCTTCAGCGCTTGGAGCCACATTGTGCTCTGAGCGCGTTTGCAGATGATCTTCTGCTTTTCGTCGACGGAATTCCCGTGCCGATCTGGAGCGGAAGGGCGAGCAGTTGATGGACATCGTGGGAGCCTGGGGAGCTGAGGTTGGAGTGAGTGTGTCAACCAGCAAGACGGCAATAATGTTGCTGAAAGGACAGCTTTCACGCACGAGGAGACCGACGGTACGGTTTGCTGGAGCAAGCCTGCCTTACGTCACCAAATGCCGGTACCTTGGCATCTTAGTCGGCGAGCGGTTGAGTTTTCTCCCGCATATCTCTGCTCTCAGAGATCGGCTGGCTGGAGTTGCCGGAGGACTAGCGCGGGTGCTTCGAGTCGATTGGGGGCTCAGCTCCCGTGCTAAGAGGACGATTTACAGCGGACTCATGGTCCCCTGTGCACTCTTTGGTGCCTCGGTCTGGTACAAGGCGGCGAGTAGGGGCAAGTCCCTTAAACTCCTCACCTCGTGCCAGAGGTCCATCCTTTTAGGATGCCTACCGGTATGCCGCACAGTGTCCACGGTGGCACTGCAGGTGCTTGCTGGTGCTCCTCCAATGGATCTGGATGCTCACAGGATCGCCGTGAAGTTCAAGCTGAGGAAGGATGTCCCCCTGGATGAGAGCGACTGGCTCCACGGACAGGACCTGTCCGTGTTGGACTGGAAAGCTAAGATGGCGCTGCTAGACGAACGTCTGCTAAATGAGTGGCAACTCAGATGGGATCGCGCGGAACACGGCTCCGTGACTCGCGAGTTTTTCCCAGAGGCAGCGTTCGTCTACAAGAGGAAAGACTTTGTCTTTACCCTCAAAGCCGGATTCTTGCTGACAGGACACGGGTCGATGAACGCATTTCTGCAAGGCAGGACCCTCAGCACCACGACCGCATGCTCATGTGGCGTGGCAAGAGAGGACTGGCGCCACATACTGTGTGAATGCCGCCTGTACAACGATTTGCGGGACCTGGATGCCCTTGGAGTCGTTCGAGACCAGGGAAGATGGATCGTCGCGGGAGTAGTCGAGACCCCAGAACGGATGCGTCTCCTAGGAGTTTTTGCCGATGCTGCCTTCTCGAGGCGAAGGATGGATGCGACGAGGGAGGAACCACAGGCGCCGGGACGTTAGTCCCACACCTCTTTTGCCGTGTGGTAGCGGCGAAGAATACTGCCACAGCCTGCCATAGCTTGTCGTAGGAGGCGACTAATATGGCAATGGTTGCCCCATCCGAGCTTGTCGGAGCTGAAGGGGTGAGGCTCACCGAGCCTGTAATTTCGGTACCACGGGTTGAGCAGCTCCAAGGCTGCTCATTGAGGTTGGCCCCCTTGTGGGAGTATCGTGGTGGCTGTGGTTGACACCTATATCGCGGGTAGAGTCCTCGGGCTCGACGTGGATGTTGCGTTATACAACTCGGGTGCTGTGACCCACAGAACAGTAGAGATTTTAGATAGATCTCGCCCCTACGCAAGGGGGAGTGCTTGCCCGACAAGTAAGTACTCGAATTGCTACTGGGGTGGATGCTATGTACATAGCTATAGCTTCTAGTCCGGGGCGTTGGTCTGGCGCTTAACCTAGACCCGTGCATTATATACTCACTTGTGGGTATATTAGAATGCCGTGGTTGTAATCCCTTCATTGTGGAACACGCCACGTAAAACAAGTTCGGAGGGATCCGAGACACACCTGTCCCTATCTACTATCTAGCGAAACCACAGCCAAGGGAACGGGCTTGGAATAATTAGCGGGGAAAGAAGACCCTTTTGAGCTTGACTCTAATCTGGCAGTGTAAGGAGACATAAGAGGTGTAGAATAAGTGGGAGATATTAGACTTCGGTTTGGTATCGCCAATGAAATACCACTACTCTTATTGTTTCCTTACTTACTTGATTAAATGGAACGTGTATCATTTCCTAGCCATTATACGGATATATTTATTATATCTTATGGTATTGGGTTTTGATGCAAGCTTCTTGATCAAAGTATCACGAGTTTGTTATATAATCGCAAACAAATTCTTTAATAAAACGGTGCATTTATGTATTTTTGATTTGAAAATTTGGTATAACTCCAATTACTCAGGTATGATCCAATTCAAGGACATTGCCAGGTAGGGAGTTTGACTGGGGCGGTACATCTCTCAAATAATAACGGAGGTGTCCCAAGGCCAGCTCAGTGCGGACAGAAACCACACATAGAGCAAAAGGGCAAATGCTGACTTGATCTCGGTGTTCAGTACACACAGGGACAGCAAAAGCTCGGCCTATCGATCCTTTTGGTTTAAAGAGTTTTTAACAAGAGGTGTCAGAAAAGTTACCATAGGGATAACTGGCTTGTGGCGGCCAAGCGTTCATAGCGACGTCGCTTTTTGATCCTTCGATGTCGGCTCTTCCTATCATTGTGAAGCAAAATTCACCAAGCGTTGGATTGTTCACCCATGCAAGGGAACGTGAGCTGGGTTTAGACCGTCGTGAGACAGGTTAGTTTTACCCTACTAATGACAAAACGTTGTTGCGACAGCATTCCTGCGTAGTACGAGAGGAACCGCAGGTACGGACCAATGGCACAATACTTGTTCGAGCGAACAGTGGTATGACGCTACGTCCGTTGGATTATGCCTGAACGCCTCTAAGGTCGTATCCGTGCTGGACTGCAATGATAAATAAGGGGCAATTTGCATTGTATGGCTTCTAAACCATTTAAAGTTTATAATTTACTTTATAAACGACAATGGATGTGATGCCAATGTAATTTGTAACATAGTAAATTGGGAGGATCTTTGATCACCTGATGCCGCGCTAGTTACATATAAAAGCATTATTTAATACAATGACAAAGCCTAGAATCAATTGTAAACGACTTTTGTAACAGGCAAGGTGTTGTAAGTGGTTGAGCAGCTGCCATACTGCGATCCACTGAAGCTTATCCTTTGCTTGATGATTCGATAATAAAGATGTTGCAAGCGGGCATAATCATTATGCTTGCTTGCAGCATCGCACGCCACTTTGTTTGTGGTGTGTAAGGTAGGGAAGAAGAAATATAAAAGACCTAAATTGGAAACATCAATATATAAGTAAATATTGAACAAACAAAATGTATCGTCATCTTATTAGTGACGCGATGATAAAGTGGCAAACATATTCCATGTATAAATATTCCTATGGTATTAAAATTCAAGTAAAGAGGACATATATAAAAGTTTGTATATATGGTTCATTCAATGGTAGCAGCGGTTGGTTGGTTGGTGTCTGCTCCTCTTATTGTTCAAAACTTATGTTATGGTAGCAAGTCTATATCGTCATATTATTAGTGAAGCGAAAAAGTAGTGGCAAAACATATTCCATGTATAAATAAATATTCCTATGGTATTGAAATTCAAGTAAAGAGGCCATTCAAGTAAAGAGGACTTATATAAATATAAGTATATATAATGGTAGCAGCGCGGTTGGTTGGTTGGTGTGTCTGCTCCTCTTATTGTTCAAAACTTATGTTATGGTAGCAAGACTGTATCGTCATATTATTAGTGACGCGAAAAAGTAGTGGCAAAACATATTCCATGTATAAATATTCCTATGGTATTGAAATTCAACTAAAGAGGACATATAAAATTACTATCAATGGTAGCAGTGGTTGGTTGGTTGGTGGTTGGTTGGCGGCTGCTCCTATTATTGTTCAAGACTTATGTTATGGTAGCAAGTCTGTATCGTCATATTAATTATTAGTGACGCGAAAAAGTAGTGGAAATCATATTCCATGTATAAATAGATTCCTATGGTAATGAAATTTTCAAGTAAAGAGAGGACCATTCAAGTAAGAGGACATATAAAAAGTAAGTATATGTTCCTCCAATGGTAGCAGTGGTTGGTTGGTTGGCGGCTGATCCTCTTATTGTTCAAAACTTATTTTATCAATATGAGTTTGGCAATACAATAAAGAAGACCAATCTAATCCATATAAAACTAAATGTATTATATGGATATGCTTAGGAAACCCATATATTCATAAAAAAAAATTATGTATAGAAAATTATACATATATCTTTTATATAAATGAATCGTATGGATATCGCCTTATGGTAGGTATAATAACTTTTTAAGGCATAATAATGTATAATATAGAAAATATACATTGAAATATAAATGCATTTTTATAGATATGGCGGCATATAAGTGCCATATACACAAGAATAAATAATAGAATTTACCAATATATAATTAAAATGAGATATATAAACCTAGTGAGGGGCTGCACTAGTATATGAATCGTATGGATATGGCTTATAGGTATAATACCTATAAGGCATAATAATGTATAATATAATAAATATAAATTAAGATATGAATGAATTATATAAATATGGCATAGAAATGCCATATACATACATAAGAATAAATGGTAGAATTTACCCATATATCACTGAAACACGATATATAAACCTAATGATAGCTGGCACTAGTACTGTAAACATGCACGCAATAGTGCGTGGGGTAAAAAACTACTATAGGGAGGTGGTCGTTGGCGGGCCCCTCCTCGTATTGGTCAAAACTTATGTTATGCATATGAATTTGTCAATACTATATAGAACGCCAAGCATATCCATATAAACTATGGATATGCATAGAAATCCATACAAAAGTAAAAAAAAATTATGTATAGAAAAATATACATATATTTATATAAGTGAATCGTATGGATATGGCTTATAGGTATAAT
>NW_023665532.1:12500-27500 GCF_014743375.2 Drosophila subpulchrella
TTATATATAAAGAATTAATTGCAAAAAAAGTTATACACAACCTCAACTCATATGGGACTACCCCCTGAATTTAAAGCATATTAATTAGGGGAGGAAAAGAAACTAACCAGGATTTCTTAGTAGCGGCGAGCGAAAAGAAATCAGTTCAGCACTAAGTCACTTTGTCTATATGGCAAATGTGAGATGCAGTGTATGGAGCGTCAATATTCTAGTATGAGAAATTAAACGATTTAAGTCCTTCTTAAATGAGGCCATTTACCCATAGAGGGTCCAGGCCCGTATAACGTTAATGATTACTAGATGATGTTTCCAAAGAGTCGTGTTGCTTGATAGTGCAGCACTAAGTGGGTGGTAAACTCCATCTAAAACTAAATATAACCATGAGACCGATAGTAAACAAGTACCGTGAGGGAAAGTTGAAAAGAACTCTGAATAGAGAGTTAAACAGTACGTGAAACTGCTTAGGAGGTTAAGCCCGATGAACCTGAATATCCGTTATGGAAAATTCAATCATTAAAATTGTAATATTTAAAACAATATTATGATAATAGTGTGCATTTTTTCCATATAAGGACATTGTAATCTATTAGCATACAAAATTTATCATAAAAATATAACTTATAGTTTATTCAAATTAATTTGCTTGCATTTTAACACAGAATAAATGTTATTAATTTGATAAAGTGCTGATAAGATTTATATGAAATACAGTGCGTTAATTTTTTCGGAATTATATAATTGCATAATTATCATTGATTTTTGTGTTTATTATATGCACTTGTATGATTAACAATGCGAAAGATTCAGGATACCTTCGGGACCCGTCTTGAACACGGACCAAGGAGTCTAACATATGTGCAAAGTTATTGGGATATAAACCTAATAGCGTAATTAACTTGACTAATAATGGGATTAGTTTTTTAACTATTTATAGCTAATTAACACAATCCCGGGGCGTTCTATATAGTTATGTATAATGATATTTATATTATTTATGCCTCTAAACTGGAACGTACCTTGAGCATATATGCTGTGACCCGAAAGATGGTGAACTATACTTGATCAGGTTGAAGTCAGGGGAAAACCCTGATGGAAGACCGAAACAGTTCTGACGTGCAAATCGATTGTCAGAATTGAGTATAGGGGGCGAAAGACCAATCGAACCATCTAGTAGCTGGTTCCTTCCGAAGTTTCCCTCAGGATAGCTGGTGCATTTTAATGTTATATAAAAATAATCTTATCTGGTAAAGCGAATGATTAGAGGCCTTAGGGTCGAAACGATCTTAACCTATTCTCAAACTTTAAATGGGTAAGAACCTTAACTTTCTTGATATGAAGTTCAAGGTTATGATATAATGTGCCCAGTGGGCCACTTTTGGTAAGCAGAACTGGCGCTGTGGGATGAACCAAACGTAATGTTACGGTGCCCAAATTAACAACTCATGCAGATACCATGAAAGGCGTTGGTTGCTTAAAACAGCAGGACGGTGATCATGGAAGTCGAAATCCGCTAAGGAGTGTGTAACAACTCACCTGCCGAAGCAACTAGCCCTTAAAATGGATGGCGCTTAAGTTGTATACCTATACATTACCGCTAAAGTAGATGATTTATATTACTTGTGATATAAATTTTGAAACTTTAGTGAGTAGGAAGGTACAATGGTATGCGTAGAAGTGTTTGGCGTAAGCCTGCATGGAGCTGCCATTGGTACAGATCTTGGTGGTAGTAGCAAATAATCGAATGAGACCTTGGAGGACTGAAGTGGAGAAGGGTTTCGTGTGAACAGTGGTTGATCACGAGTTAGTCGGTCCTAAGTTCAAGGCGAAAGCCGAAAATTTTCAAGTAAAACACAAATGCCATACAAATATAATTATATTATATAAATCAAGCTAATTAATATACTTGAATAATTTTGAACGAAAGGGAATACGGTTCCAATTCCGTAACCTGTTGAGTATCCGTTTGTTATTAAATATGGGCCTCGTGCTCATCCTGGCAACAGGAACGACCATAAAGAAGCCGTCGAGAGATATCGGAAGAGTTTTCTTTTCTGTTTTATAGCCGTACTACCATGGAAGTCTTTCGCAGAGAGATATGGTAGATGGGCTAGAAGAGCATGACATATACTGTTGTGTCGATATTTTCTCCTCGGACCTTGAAAATTTATGGTGGGGACACGCAAACTTCTCAACAGGCCGTACCAATATCCGCAGCTGGTCTCCAAGGTGAAGAGTCTCTAGTCGATAGAATAATGTAGGTAAGGGAAGTCGGCAAATTAGATCCGTAACTTCGGGATAAGGATTGGCTCTGAAGATTGAGATAGTCGGGCTTGATTGGGAAACAATAACATGGTTTATGTGCTCGTTCTGGGTAAATAGAGTGTCTGGCATTTATGTTGGTCACTTGTTCCCCGGATAGTTTAGTTACGTAGCCAATTGTGGAACTTTCTTGCTAAAATTTTTAAGAATACTAATTGGGTTAAACCAATTAGTTCTTATTAATTATAACGATTATCAATTAACAATCAATTCAGAACTGGCACGGACTTGGGGAATCCGACTGTCTAATTAAAACAAAGCATTGTGATGGCCCTAGCGGGTGTTGACACAATGTGATTTCTGCCCAGTGCTCTGAATGTCAAAGTGAAGAAATTCAAGTAAGCGCGGGTCAACGGCGGGAGTAACTATGACTCTCTTAAGGTAGCCAAATGCCTCGTCATCTAATTAGTGACGCGCATGAATGGATTAACGAGATTCCTACTGTCCCTATCTACTATCTAGCGAAACCACAGCCAAGGGAACGGGCTTGGAATAATTAGCGGGGAAAGAAGACCCTTTTGAGCTTGACTCTAATCTGGCAGTGTAAGGAGACATAAGAGGTGTAGAATAAGTGGGAGATATTAGACTTCGGTTTGGTATCGCCAATGAAATACCACTACTCTTATTGTTTCCTTACTTACTTGATTAAATGGAACGTGTATCATTTCCTAGCCATTATACGGATATATTTATTATATCTTATGGTATTGGGTTTTGATGCAAGCTTCTTGATCAAAGTATCACGAGTTTGTTATATAATCGCAAACAAATTCTTTAATAAAACGGTGCATTTATGTATTTTTGATTTGAAAATTTGGTATAACTCCAATTACTCAGGTATGATCCAATTCAAGGACATTGCCAGGTAGGGAGTTTGACTGGGGCGGTACATCTCTCAAATAATAACGGAGGTGTCCCAAGGCCAGCTCAGTGCGGACAGAAACCACACATAGAGCAAAAGGGCAAATGCTGACTTGATCTCGGTGTTCAGTACACACAGGGACAGCAAAAGCTCGGCCTATCGATCCTTTTGGTTTAAAGAGTTTTTAACAAGAGGTGTCAGAAAAGTTACCATAGGGATAACTGGCTTGTGGCGGCCAAGCGTTCATAGCGACGTCGCTTTTTGATCCTTCGATGTCGGCTCTTCCTATCATTGTGAAGCAAAATTCACCAAGCGTTGGATTGTTCACCCATGCAAGGGAACGTGAGCTGGGTTTAGACCGTCGTGAGACAGGTTAGTTTTACCCTACTAATGACAAAACGTTGTTGCGACAGCATTCCTGCGTAGTACGAGAGGAACCGCAGGTACGGACCAATGGCACAATACTTGTTCGAGCGAACAGTGGTATGACGCTACGTCCGTTGGATTATGCCTGAACGCCTCTAAGGTCGTATCCGTGCTGGACTGCAATGATAAATAAGGGGCAATTTGCATTGTATGGCTTCTAAACCATTTAAAGTTTATAATTTACTTTATAAACGACAATGGATGTGATGCCAATGTAATTTGTAACATAGTAAATTGGGAGGATCTTTGATCACCTGATGCCGCGCTAGTTACATATAAAAGCATTATTTAATACAATGACAAAGCCTAGAATCAATTGTAAACGACTTTTGTAACAGGCAAGGTGTTGTAAGTGGTTGAGCAGCTGCCATACTGCGATCCACTGAAGCTTATCCTTTGCTTGATGATTCGATAATAAAGATGTTGCAAGCGGGCATAATCATTATGCTTGCTTGCAGCATCGCACGCCACTTTGTTTGTGGTGTGTAAGGTAGGGAAGAAGAAATATAAAAGACCTAAATTGGAAACATCAATATATAAGTAAATATTGAACAAACAAAATGTATCGTCATCTTATTAGTGACGCGATGATAAAGTGGCAAACATATTCCATGTATAAATATTCCTATGGTATTAAAATTCAAGTAAAGAGGACATATATAAAAGTTTGTATATATGGTTCATTCAATGGTAGCAGCGGTTGGTTGGTTGGTGTCTGCTCCTCTTATTGTTCAAAACTTATGTTATGGTAGCAAGTCTATATCGTCATATTATTAGTGACGCGAAAAAGTAGTGGCAAAACATATTCCATGTATAAATAAATATTCCTATGGTATTGAAATTCAAGTAAAGAGGCCATTCAAGTAAAGAGGACTTATATAAATATAAGTATATATAATGGTAGCAGCGCGGTTGGTTGGTTGGTGTGTCTGCTCCTCTTATTGTTCAAAACTTATGTTATGGTAGCAAGACTGTATCGTCATATTATTAGTGACGCGAAAAAGTAGTGGCAAAACATATTCCATGTATAAATATTCCTATGGTATTGAAATTCAACTAAAGAGGACATATAAAATTACTATCAATGGTAGCAGTGGTTGGTTGGTTGGTGGTTGGTTGGCGGCTGCTCCTATTATTGTTCAAGACTTATGTTATGGTAGCAAGTCTGTATCGTCATATTAATTATTAGTGACGCGAAAAAGTAGTGGAAATCATATTCCATGTATAAATAGATTCCTATGGTAATGAAATTTTCAAGTAAAGAGAGGACCATTCAAGTAAGAGGACATATAAAAAGTAAGTATATGTTCCTCCAATGGTAGCAGTGGTTGGTTGGTTGGCGGCTGATCCTCTTATTGTTCAAAACTTATTTTATCAATATGAGTTTGGCAATACAATAAAGAAGACCAATCTAATCCATATAAAACTAAATGTATTATATGGATATGCTTAGGAAACCCATATATTCATAAAAAAAAATTATGTATAGAAAATTATACATATATCTTTTATATAAATGAATCGTATGGATATCGCCTTATGGTAGGTATAATAACTTTTTAAGGCATAATAATGTATAATATAGAAAATATACATTGAAATATAAATGCATTTTTATAGATATGGCGGCATATAAGTGCCATATACACAAGAATAAATAATAGAATTTACCAATATATAATTAAAATGAGATATATAAACCTAGTGAGGGGCTGCACTAGTATATGAATCGTATGGATATGGCTTATAGGTATAATACCTATAAGGCATAATAATGTATAATATAATAAATATAAATTAAGATATGAATGAATTATATAAATATGGCATAGAAATGCCATATACATACATAAGAATAAATGGTAGAATTTACCCATATATCACTGAAACACGATATATAAACCTAATGATAGCTGGCACTAGTACTGTAAACATGCACGCAATAGTGCGTGGGGTAAAAAACTACTATAGGGAGGTGGTCGTTGGCGGGCCCCTCCTCGTATTGGTCAAAACTTATGTTATGCATATGAATTTGTCAATACTATATAGAACGCCAAGCATATCCATATAAACTATGGATATGCATAGAAATCCATACAAAAGTAAAAAAAAATTATGTATAGAAAAATATACATATATTTATATAAGTGAATCGTATGGATATGGCTTATAGGTATAATACCTATAAGGCATAATAATGTATAACAAGTAAATATACATTGAAATGTGAATGCATTGTATGGATATGGCATATAAATGCCATATATATAGAAATAAATTGTATATCAATGATATAACAATTATAAACCTAGTGAGGGGCGGCACTAGTGAATGAATCGTATGGATATGGCTTATAGGTATAATACCTATAAGGCATAATAATGTATAATATAATAAATATACATTAAGATATGAATGGATTGTATAAATATGGCATAGAAATGCCATATACATAAGAATAAATGGTAGAATTTACCCATATATCACTGAAACACGATATATAAACCTAGTGATAGCTGGCACTAGTACTGTAAACAGGCACGCAATAGTGCGTGGGGTAAAAAACTACTATAGGGAGGTGGTCGTTGGCGGGCCCCTCCTCGTATTGGTCAAAACTTATGTTATGCATATGAATTTGTCAATACTATATAGAACGCCAAGCATATCCATATAAACTATGGATATGCATAGAAATCCATACAAAAGTAAAAAAAAATTATGTATAGAAAAATATACATATATTTATATAAGTGAATCGTATGGATATGGCTTATAGGTATAATACCTATAAGGCATAATAATGTATAACAAGTAAATATACATTGAAATGTGAATGCATTGTATGGATATGGCATATAAATGCCATATATATAGAAATAAATTGTATATCAATGATATAACAATTATAAACCTAGTGAGGGGCGGCACTAGTGAATGAATCGTATGGATATGGCTTATAGGTATAATACCTATAAGGCATAATAATGTATAATATAATAAATATACATTAAGATATGAATGGATTGTATAAATATGGCATAGAAATGCCATATACATAAGAATAAATGGTAGAATTTACCCATATATCACTGAAACACGATATATAAACCTAGTGATAGCTGGCACTAGTACTGTAAACAGGCACGCAATAGTGCGTGGGGTAAAAAACTACTATAGGGAGGTGGTCGTTGGCGGGCCCCTCCTCGTATTGGTCAAAACTTATGTTATGCATATGAATTTGTCAATACTATATAGAACGCCAAGCATATCCATATAAACTATGGATATGCATAGAAAACCATACAAAAGTAAAAAAAAATTATGTATAGAAAAATATACATATATTTATATAAGTGAATCGTATGGATATGGCTTATAGGTATAATACCTATAAGGCATAATAATGTATAACAAGTAAATATACATTGAAATGTGAATGCATTGTATGGATATGGCATATAAATGCCATATATATAGAAATAAATTGTATATCAATGATATAACAATTATAAACCTAGTGAGGGGCGGCACTAGTGAATGAATCGTATGGATATGGCTTATAGGTATAATACCTATAAGGCATAATAATGTATAATATAATAAATATACATTAAGATATGAATGGATTGTATAAATATGGCATAGAAATGCCATATACATAAGAATAAATGGTAGAATTTACCCATATATCACTGAAACACGATATATAAACCTAGTGATAGCTGGCACTAGTACTGTAAACAGGCACGCAATAGTGCGTGGGGTAAAAAACTACTATAGGGAGGTGGTCGTTGGCGGGCCCCTCCTCGTATTGGTCAAAACTTATGTTATGCATATGAATTTGTCAATACTATATAGAACGCCAAGCATATCCATATAAACTATGGATATGCATAGAAAACCATACAAAAGTAAAAAAAAATTATGTATAGAAAAATATACATATATTTATATAAGTGAATCGTATGGATATGGCTTATAGGTATAATACCTATAAGGCATAATAATGTATAACAAGTAAATATACATTGAAATGTGAATGCATTGTATGGATATGGCATATAAATGCCATATATATAGAAATAAATTGTATATCAATGATATAACAATTATAAACCTAGTGAGGGGCGGCACTAGTGAATGAATCGTATGGATATGGCTTATAGGTATAATACCTATAAGGCATAATAATGTATAATATAATAAATATACATTAAGATATGAATGGATTGTATAAATATGGCATAGAAATGCCATATACATAAGAATAAATGGTAGAATTTACCCATATATCACTGAAACACGATATATAAACCTAGTGATAGCTGGCACTAGTACTGTAAACAGGCACGCAATAGTGCGTGGGGTAAAAAACTACTATAGGGAGGTGGTCGTTGGCGGGCCCCTCCTCGTATTGGTCAAAACTTATGTTATGCATATGAATTTGTCAATACTATATAGAACGCCAAGCATATCCATATAAACTATGGATATGCATAGAAATCCATACAAAAGTAAAAAAAAATTATGTATAGAAAAATATACATATATTTATATAAGTGAATCGTATGGATATGGCTTATAGGTATAATACCTATAAGGCATAATAATGTATAACAAGTAAATATACATTGAAATGTGAATGCATTGTATGGATATGGCATATAAATGCCATATATATAGAAATAAATTGTATATCAATGATATAACAATTATAAACCTAGTGAGGGGCGGCACTAGTGAATGAATCGTATGGATATGGCTTATAGGTATAATACCTATAAGGCATAATAATGTATAATATAATAAATATACATTAAGATATGAATGGATTGTATAAATATGGCATAGAAATGCCATATACATAAGAATAAATGGTAGAATTTACCCATATATCACTGAAACACGATATATAAACCTAGTGATAGCTGGCACTAGTACTGTAAACAGGCACGCAATAGTGCGTGGGGTAAAAAACTACTATAGGGAGGTGGTCGTTGGCGGGCCCCTCCTCGTATTGGTCAAAACTTATGTTATGCATATGAATTTGTCAATACTATATAGAACGCCAAGCATATCCATATAAACTATGGATATGCATAGAAATCCATACAAAAGTAAAAAAAAATTATGTATAGAAAAATATACATATATTTATATAAGTGAATCGTATGGATATGGCTTATAGGTATAATACCTATAAGGCATAATAATGTATAACAAGTAAATATACATTGAAATGTGAATGCATTGTATGGATATGGCATATAAATGCCATATATATAGAAATAAATTGTATATCAATGATATAACAATTATAAACCTAGTGAGGGGCGGCACTAGTGAATGAATCGTATGGATATGGCTTATAGGTATAATACCTATAAGGCATAATAATGTATAATATAATAAATATACATTAAGATATGAATGGATTGTATAAATATGGCATAGAAATGCCATATACATAAGAATAAATGGTAGAATTTACCCATATATCACTGAAACACGATATATAAACCTAGTGATAG
The DNA here is from genome assembly GCF_014743375.2 of Drosophila subpulchrella. Lineage (NCBI taxonomy): Eukaryota > Metazoa > Arthropoda > Insecta > Diptera > Drosophilidae > Drosophila > Drosophila subpulchrella. The sequence continues at coordinate 21,639 of NW_023665532.1, forward strand.
CTGGCACTAGTACTGTAAACAGGCACGCAATAGTGCGTGGGGTAAAAAACTACTATAGGGAGGTGGTCGTTGGCGGGCCCCTCCTCGTATTGGTCAAAACTTATGTTATGCATATGAATTTGTCAATACTATATAGAACGCCAAGCATATCCATATAAACTATGGATATGCATAGAAAACCATACAAAAGTAAAAAAAAATTATGTATAGAAAAATATACATATATTTATATAAGTGAATCGTATGGATATGGCTTATAGGTATAATACCTATAAGGCATAATAATGTATAACAAGTAAATATACATTGAAATGTGAATGCATTGTATGGATATGGCATATAAATGCCATATATATAGAAATAAATTGTATATCAATGATATAACAATTATAAACCTAGTGAGGGGCGGCACTAGTGAATGAATCGTATGGATATGGCTTATAGGTATAATACCTATAAGGCATAATAATGTATAATATAATAAATATACATTAAGATATGAATGGATTGTATAAATATGGCATAGAAATGCCATATACATAAGAATAAATGGTAGAATTTACCCATATATCACTGAAACACGATATATAAACCTAGTGATAGCTGGCACTAGTACTGTAAACAGGCACGCAATAGTGCGTGGGGTAAAAAACTACTATAGGGAGGTGGTCGTTGGCGGGCCCCTCCTCGTATTGGTCAAAACTTATGTTATGCATATGAATTTGTCAATACTATATAGAACGCCAAGCATATCCATATAAACTATGGATATGCATAGAAAACCATACAAAAGTAAAAAAAAATTATGTATAGAAAAATATACATATATTTATATAAGTGAATCGTATGGATATGGCTTATAGGTATAATACCTATAAGGCATAATAATGTATAACAAGTAAATATACATTGAAATGTGAATGCATTGTATGGATATGGCATATAAATGCCATATATATAGAAATAAATTGTATATCAATGATATAACAATTATAAACCTAGTGAGGGGCGGCACTAGTGAATGAATCGTATGGATATGGCTTATAGGTATAATACCTATAAGGCATAATAATGTATAATATAATAAATATACATTAAGATATGAATGGATTGTATAAATATGGCATAGAAATGCCATATACATAAGAATAAATGGTAGAATTTACCCATATATCACTGAAACACGATATATAAACCTAGTGATAGCTGGCACTAGTACTGTAAACAGGCACGCAATAGTGCGTGGGGTAAAAAACTACTATAGGGAGGTGGTCGTTGGCGGGCCCCTCCTCGTATTGGTCAAAACTTATGTTATGCATATGAATTTGTCAATACTATATAGAACGCCAAGCATATCCATATAAACTATGGATATGCATAGAAATCCATACAAAAGTAAAAAAAAATTATGTATAGAAAAATATACATATATTTATATAAGTGAATCGTATGGATATGGCTTATAGGTATAATACCTATAAGGCATAATAATGTATAACAAGTAAATATACATTGAAATGTGAATGCATTGTATGGATATGGCATATAAATGCCATATATATAGAAATAAATTGTATATCAATGATATAACAATTATAAACCTAGTGAGGGGCGGCACTAGTGAATGAATCGTATGGATATGGCTTATAGGTATAATACCTATAAGGCATAATAATGTATAATATAATAAATATACATTAAGATATGAATGGATTGTATAAATATGGCATAGAAATGCCATATACATAAGAATAAATGGTAGAATTTACCCATATATCACTGAAACACGATATATAAACCTAGTGATAGCTGGCACTAGTACTGTAAACAGGCACGCAATAGTGCGTGGGGTAAAAAACTACTATAGGGAGGTGGTCGTTGGCGGGCCCCTCCTCGTATTGGTCAAAACTTATGTTATGCATATGAATTTGTCAATACTATATAGAACGCCAAGCATATCCATATAAACTATGGATATGCATAGAAATCCATACAAAAGTAAAAAAAAATTATGTATAGAAAAATATACATATATTTATATAAGTGAATCGTATGGATATGGCTTATAGGTATAATACCTATAAGGCATAATAATGTATAACAAGTAAATATACATTGAAATGTGAATGCATTGTATGGATATGGCATATAAATGCCATATATATAGAAATAAATTGTATATCAATGATATAACAATTATAAACCTAGTGAGGGGCGGCACTAGTGAATGAATCGTATGGATATGGCTTATAGGTATAATACCTATAAGGCATAATAATGTATAATATAATAAATATACATTAAGATATGAATGGATTGTATAAATATGGCATAGAAATGCCATATACATAAGAATAAATGGTAGAATTTACCCATATATCACTGAAACACGATATATAAACCTAGTGATAGCTGGCACTAGTACTGTAAACAGGCACGCAATAGTGCGTGGGGTAAAAAACTACTATAGGGAGGTGGTCGTTGGCGGGCCCCTCCTCGTATTGGTCAAAACTTATGTTATGCATATGAATTTGTCAATACTATATAGAACGCCAAGCATATCCATATAAACTATGGATATGCATAGAAAACCATACAAAAGTAAAAAAAAATTATGTATAGAAAAATATACATATATTTATATAAGTGAATCGTATGGATATGGCTTATAGGTATAATACCTATAAGGCATAATAATGTATAACAAGTAAATATACATTGAAATGTGAATGCATTGTATGGATATGGCATATAAATGCCATATATATAGAAATAAATTGTATATCAATGATATAACAATTATAAACCTAGTGAGGGGCGGCACTAGTGAATGAATCGTATGGATATGGCTTATAGGTATAATACCTATAAGGCATAATAATGTATAATATAATAAATATACATTAAGATATGAATGGATTGTATAAATATGGCATAGAAATGCCATATACATAAGAATAAATGGTAGAATTTACCCATATATCACTGAAACACGATATATAAACCTAGTGATAGCTGGCACTAGTACTGTAAACAGGCACGCAATAGTGCGTGGGGTAAAAAACTACTATAGGGAGGTGGTCGTTGGCGGGCCCCTCCTCGTATTGGTCAAAACTTATGTTATGCATATGAATTTGTCAATACTATATAGAACGCCAAGCATATCCATATAAACTATGGATATGCATAGAAATCCATACAAAAGTAAAAAAAAATTATGTATAGAAAAATATACATATATTTATATAAGTGAATCGTATGGATATGGCTTATAGGTATAATACCTATAAGGCATAATAATGTATAACAAGTAAATATACATTGAAATGTGAATGCATTGTATGGATATGGCATATAAATGCCATATATATAGAAATAAATTGTATATCAATGATATAACAATTATAAACCTAGTGAGGGGCGGCACTAGTGAATGAATCGTATGGATATGGCTTATAGGTATAATACCTATAAGGCATAATAATGTATAATATAATAAATATACATTAAGATATGAATGGATTGTATAAATATGGCATAGAAATGCCATATACATAAGAATAAATGGTAGAATTTACCCATATATCACTGAAACACGATATATAAACCTAGTGATAGCTGGCACTAGTACTGTAAACAGGCACGCAATAGTGCGTGGGGTAAAAAACTACTATAGGGAGGTGGTCGTTGGCGGGCCCCTCCTCGTATTGGTCAAAACTTATGTTATGCATATGAATTTGTCAATACTATATAGAACGCCAAGCATATCCATATAAACTATGGATATGCATAGAAAACCATACAAAAGTAAAAAAAAATTATGTATAGAAAAATATACATATATTTATATAAGTGAATCGTATGGATATGGCTTATAGGTATAATACCTATAAGGCATAATAATGTATAACAAGTAAATATACATTGAAATGTGAATGCATTGTATGGATATGGCATATAAATGCCATATATATAGAAATAAATTGTATATCAATGATATAACAATTATAAACCTAGTGAGGGGCGGCACTAGTGAATGAATCGTATGGATATGGCTTATAGGTATAATACCTATAAGGCATAATAATGTATAATATAATAAATATACATTAAGATATGAATGGATTGTATAAATATGGCATAGAAATGCCATATACATAAGAATAAATGGTAGAATTTACCCATATATCACTGAAACACGATATATAAACCTAGTGATAGCTGGCACTAGTACTGTAAACAGGCACGCAATAGTGCGTGGGGTAAAAAACTACTATAGGGAGGTGGTCGTTGGCGGGCCCCTCCTCGTATTGGTCAAAACTTATGTTATGCATATGAATTTGTCAATACTATATAGAACGCCAAGCATATCCATATAAACTATGGATATGCATAGAAAACCATACAAAAGTAAAAAAAAATTATGTATAGAAAAATATACATATATTTATATAAGTGAATCGTATGGATATGGCTTATAGGTATAATACCTATAAGGCATAATAATGTATAACAAGTAAATATACATTGAAATGTGAATGCATTGTATGGATATGGCATATAAATGCCATATATATAGAAATAAATTGTATATCAATGATATAACAATTATAAACCTAGTGAGGGGCGGCACTAGTGAATGAATCGTATGGATATGGCTTATAGGTATAATACCTATAAGGCATAATAATGTATAATATAATAAATATACATTAAGATATGAATGGATTGTATAAATATGGCATAGAAATGCCATATACATAAGAATAAATGGTAGAATTTACCCATATATCACTGAAACACGATATATAAACCTAGTGATAGCTGGCACTAGTACTGTAAACAGGCACGCAATAGTGCGTGGGGTAAAAAACTACTATAGGGAGGTGGTCGTTGGCGGGCCCCTCCTCGTATTGGTCAAAACTTATGTTATGCATATGAATTTGTCAATACTATATAGAACGCCAAGCATATCCATATAAACTATGGATATGCATAGAAATCCATACAAAAGTAAAAAAAAATTATGTATAGAAAAAAATATACATATATTTATATAAGTGAATCGTATGGATATGGCTTATAGGTATAATACCTATAAGGCATAATAATGTATAACAAGTAAATATACATTGAAATGTGAATGCATTGTATGGATATGGCATATAAATGCCATATATATAGAAATAAATTGTATATCAATGATATAACAATTATAAACCTAGTGAGGGGCGGCACTAGTGAATGAATCGTATGGATATGGCTTATAGGTATAATACCTATAAGGCATAATAATGTATAATATAATAAATATACATTAAGATATGAATGGATTGTATAAATATGGCATAGAAATGCCATATACATAAGAATAAATGGTAGAATTTACCCATATATCACTGAAACACGATATATAAACCTAGTGATAGCTGGCACTAGTACTGTAAACAGGCACGCAATAGTGCGTGGGGTAAAAAACTACTATAGGGAGGTGGTCGTTGGCGGGCCCCTCCTCGTATTGGTCAAAACTTATGTTATGCATATGAATTTGTCAATACTATATAGAACGCCAAGCATATCCATATAAACTATGGATATGCATAGAAATCCATACAAAAATAAAAAAAAATTATGTATAGAAAAATATACATATATTTATATAAGTGAATCGTATGGATATGGCTTATAGGTATAATACCTATAAGGCATAATAATGTATAACAAGTAAATATACATTGAAATGTGAATGCATTGTATGGATATGGCATATAAATGCCATATATATAGAAATAAATTGTATATCAATGATATAACAATTATAAACCTAGTGAGGGGCGGCACTAGTGAATGAATCGTATGGAT
>NW_023665532.1:32500-40000 GCF_014743375.2 Drosophila subpulchrella
ATGGCAAATGTGAGATGCAGTGTATGGAGCGTCAATATTCTAGTATGAGAAATTAACGATTTAAGTCCTTCTTAAATGAGGCCATTTACCCATAGAGGGTGCCAGGCCCGTATAACGTTAATGATTACTAGATGATGTTTCCAAAGAGTCGTGTTGCTTGATAGTGCAGCACTAAGTGGGTGGTAAACTCCATCTAAAACTAAATATAACCATGAGACCGATAGTAAACAAGTACCGTGAGGGAAAGTTGAAAAGAACTCTGAATAGAGAGTTAAACAGTACGTGAAACTGCTTAGAGGTTAAGCCCGATGAACCTGAATATCCGTTATGGAAAATTCATCATTAAAATTGTAATATTTAAACAATATTATGATAATAGTGTGCATTTTTTCCATATAAGGACATTGTAATCTATTAGCATACAAAATTTATCATAAAATATAACTTATAGTTTATTCAAATTAATTTGCTTGCATTTTAACACAGAATAAATGTTATTAATTTGATAAAGTGCTGATAGATTTATATGAATACAGTGCGTTAATTTTTCGGAATTATATAATGGCATAATTATCATTGATTTTTGTGTTTATTATATGCACTTGTATGATTAACAATGCGAAAGATTCAGGATACCTTCGGGACCCGTCTTGAAACACGGACCAAGGAGTCTAACATATGTGCAAGTTATTGGGATATAAACCTAATAGCGTAATTAACTTGACTAATAATGGGATTAGTTTTTTAACTATTTATAGCTAATTAACACAATCCCGGGGCGTTCTATATAGTTATGTATAATGATATTTATATTATTTATGCCTCTAACTGGAACGTACCTTGAGCATATATGCTGTGACCCGAAAGATGGTGAACTATACTTGATCAGGTTGAAGTCAGGGGAAACCCTGATGGAAGACCGAAACAGTTCTGACGTGCAAATCGATTGTCAGAATTGAGTATAGGGGCGAAAGACCAATCGAACCATCTAGTAGCTGGTTCCTTCCGAAGTTTCCCTCAGGATAGCTGGTGCATTTTAATGTTATATAAAATAATCTTATCTGGTAAAGCGAATGATTAGAGGCCTTAGGGTCGAAACGATCTTAACCTATTCTCAAACTTTAAATGGGTAAGAACCTTAACTTTCTTGATATGAAGTTCAAGGTTATGATATAATGTGCCCAGTGGGCCACTTTTGGTAAGCAGAACTGGCGCTGTGGGATGAACCAAACGTAATGTTACGGTGCCCAAATTAACAACTCATGCAGATACCATGAAAGGCGTTGGTTGCTTAAAACAGCAGGACGGTGATCATGGAAGTCGAAATCCGCTAAGGAGTGTGTAACAACTCACCTGCCGAAGCAACTAGCCCTTAAAATGGATGGCGCTTAAGTTGTATACCTATACATTACCGCTAAAGTAGATGATTTATATTACTTGTGATATAAATTTTGAAACTTTAGTGAGTAGGAAGGTACAATGGTATGCGTAGAAGTGTTTGGCGTAAGCCTGCATGGAGCTGCCATTGGTACAGATCTTGGTGGTAGTAGCAAATAATCGAATGAGACCTTGGAGGACTGAAGTGGAGAAGGGTTTCGTGTGAACAGTGGTTGATCACGAGTTAGTCGGTCCTAAGTTCAAGGCGAAAGCCGAAAATTTTCAAGTAAAACACAAATGCCATACAAATATAATTATATTATATAAATCAAGCTAATTAATATACTTGAATAATTTTGAACGAAAGGGAATACGGTTCCAATTCCGTAACCTGTTGAGTATCCGTTTGTTATTAAATATGGGCCTCGTGCTCATCCTGGCAACAGGAACGACCATAAAGAAGCCGTCGAGAGATATCGGAAGAGTTTTCTTTTCTGTTTTATAGCCGTACTACCATGGAAGTCTTTCGCAGAGAGATATGGTAGATGGGCTAGAAGAGCATGACATATACTGTTGTGTCGATATTTTCTCCTCGGACCTTGAAAATTTATGGTGGGGACACGCAAACTTCTCAACAGGCCGTACCAATATCCGCAGCTGGTCTCCAAGGTGAAGAGTCTCTAGTCGATAGAATAATGTAGGTAAGGGAAGTCGGCAAATTAGATCCGTAACTTCGGGATAAGGATTGGCTCTGAAGATTGAGATAGTCGGGCTTGATTGGGAAACAATAACATGGTTTATGTGCTCGTTCTGGGTAAATAGAGTGTCTGGCATTTATGTTGGTCACTTGTTCCCCGGATAGTTTAGTTACGTAGCCAATTGTGGAACTTTCTTGCTAAAATTTTTAAGAATACTAATTGGGTTAAACCAATTAGTTCTTATTAATTATAACGATTATCAATTAACAATCAATTCAGAACTGGCACGGACTTGGGGAATCCGACTGTCTAATTAAAACAAAGCATTGTGATGGCCCTAGCGGGTGTTGACACAATGTGATTTCTGCCCAGTGCTCTGAATGTCAAAGTGAAGAAATTCAAGTAAGCGCGGGTCAACGGCGGGAGTAACTATGACTCTCTTAAGGTAGCCAAATGCCTCGTCATCTAATTAGTGACGCGCATGAATGGATTAACGAGATTCCTACTGTCCCTATCTACTATCTAGCGAAACCACAGCCAAGGGAACGGGCTTGGAATAATTAGCGGGGAAAGAAGACCCTTTTGAGCTTGACTCTAATCTGGCAGTGTAAGGAGACATAAGAGGTGTAGAATAAGTGGGAGATATTAGACTTCGGTTTGGTATCGCCAATGAAATACCACTACTCTTATTGTTTCCTTACTTACTTGATTAAATGGAACGTGTATCATTTCCTAGCCATTATACGGATATATTTATTATATCTTATGGTATTGGGTTTTGATGCAAGCTTCTTGATCAAAGTATCACGAGTTTGTTATATAATCGCAAACAAATTCTTTAATAAAACGGTGCATTTATGTATTTTTGATTTGAAAATTTGGTATAACTCCAATTACTCAGGTATGATCCAATTCAAGGACATTGCCAGGTAGGGAGTTTGACTGGGGCGGTACATCTCTCAAATAATAACGGAGGTGTCCCAAGGCCAGCTCAGTGCGGACAGAAACCACACATAGAGCAAAAGGGCAAATGCTGACTTGATCTCGGTGTTCAGTACACACAGGGACAGCAAAAGCTCGGCCTATCGATCCTTTTGGTTTAAAGAGTTTTTAACAAGAGGTGTCAGAAAAGTTACCATAGGGATAACTGGCTTGTGGCGGCCAAGCGTTCATAGCGACGTCGCTTTTTGATCCTTCGATGTCGGCTCTTCCTATCATTGTGAAGCAAAATTCACCAAGCGTTGGATTGTTCACCCATGCAAGGGAACGTGAGCTGGGTTTAGACCGTCGTGAGACAGGTTAGTTTTACCCTACTAATGACAAAACGTTGTTGCGACAGCATTCCTGCGTAGTACGAGAGGAACCGCAGGTACGGACCAATGGCACAATACTTGTTCGAGCGAACAGTGGTATGACGCTACGTCCGTTGGATTATGCCTGAACGCCTCTAAGGTCGTATCCGTGCTGGACTGCAATGATAAATAAGGGGCAATTTGCATTGTATGGCTTCTAAACCATTTAAAGTTTATAATTTACTTTATAAACGACAATGGATGTGATGCCAATGTAATTTGTAACATAGTAAATTGGGAGGATCTTTGATCACCTGATGCCGCGCTAGTTACATATAAAAGCATTATTTAATACAATGACAAAGCCTAGAATCAATTGTAAACGACTTTTGTAACAGGCAAGGTGTTGTAAGTGGTTGAGCAGCTGCCATACTGCGATCCACTGAAGCTTATCCTTTGCTTGATGATTCGATAATAAAGATGTTGCAAGCGGGCATAATCATTATGCTTGCTTGCAGCATCGCACGCCACTTTGTTTGTGGTGTGTAAGGTAGGGAAGAAGAAATATAAAAGACCTAAATTGGAAACATCAATATATAAGTAAATATTGAACAAACAAAATGTATCGTCATCTTATTAGTGACGCGATGATAAAGTGGCAAACATATTCCATGTATAAATATTCCTATGGTATTAAAATTCAAGTAAAGAGGACATATATAAAAGTTTGTATATATGGTTCATTCAATGGTAGCAGCGGTTGGTTGGTTGGTGTCTGCTCCTCTTATTGTTCAAAACTTATGTTATGGTAGCAAGTCTATATCGTCATATTATTAGTGACGCGAAAAAGTAGTGGCAAAACATATTCCATGTATAAATAAATATTCCTATGGTATTGAAATTCAAGTAAAGAGGCCATTCAAGTAAAGAGGACTTATATAAATATAAGTATATATAATGGTAGCAGCGCGGTTGGTTGGTTGGTGTGTCTGCTCCTCTTATTGTTCAAAACTTATGTTATGGTAGCAAGACTGTATCGTCATATTATTAGTGACGCGAAAAAGTAGTGGCAAAACATATTCCATGTATAAATATTCCTATGGTATTGAAATTCAACTAAAGAGGACATATAAAATTACTATCAATGGTAGCAGTGGTTGGTTGGTTGGTGGTTGGTTGGCGGCTGCTCCTATTATTGTTCAAGACTTATGTTATGGTAGCAAGTCTGTATCGTCATATTAATTATTAGTGACGCGAAAAAGTAGTGGAAATCATATTCCATGTATAAATAGATTCCTATGGTAATGAAATTTTCAAGTAAAGAGAGGACCATTCAAGTAAGAGGACATATAAAAAGTAAGTATATGTTCCTCCAATGGTAGCAGTGGTTGGTTGGTTGGCGGCTGATCCTCTTATTGTTCAAAACTTATTTTATCAATATGAGTTTGGCAATACAATAAAGAAGACCAATCTAATCCATATAAAACTAAATGTATTATATGGATATGCTTAGGAAACCCATATATTCATAAAAAAAAATTATGTATAGAAAATTATACATATATCTTTTATATAAATGAATCGTATGGATATCGCCTTATGGTAGGTATAATAACTTTTTAAGGCATAATAATGTATAATATAGAAAATATACATTGAAATATAAATGCATTTTTATAGATATGGCGGCATATAAGTGCCATATACACAAGAATAAATAATAGAATTTACCAATATATAATTAAAATGAGATATATAAACCTAGTGAGGGGCTGCACTAGTATATGAATCGTATGGATATGGCTTATAGGTATAATACCTATAAGGCATAATAATGTATAATATAATAAATATAAATTAAGATATGAATGAATTATATAAATATGGCATAGAAATGCCATATACATAAGAATAAATGGTAGAATTTACCCATATATCACTGAAACACGATATATAAACCTAATGATAGCTGGCACTAGTACTGTAAACATGCACGCAATAGTGCGTGGGGTAAAAAACTACTATAGGGAGGTGGTCGTTGGCGGGCCCCTCCTCGTATTGGTCAAAACTTATGTTATGCATATGAATTTGTCAATACTATATAGAACGCCAAGCATATCCATATAAACTATGGATATGCATAGAAATCCATACAAAAGTAAAAAAAAATTATGTATAGAAAAATATACATATATTTATATAAGTGAATCGTATGGATATGGCTTATAGGTATAATACCTATAAGGCATAATAATGTATAACAAGTAAATATACATTGAAATGTGAATGCATTGTATGGATATGGCATATAAATGCCATATATATAGAAATAAATTGTATATCAATGATATAACAATTATAAACCTAGTGAGGGGCGGCACTAGTGAATGAATCGTATGGATATGGCTTATAGGTATAATACCTATAAGGCATAATAATGTATAATATAATAAATATACATTAAGATATGAATGGATTGTATAAATATGGCATAGAAATGCCATATACATAAGAATAAATGGTAGAATTTACCCATATATCACTGAAACACGATATATAAACCTAGTGATAGCTGGCACTAGTACTGTAAACAGGCACGCAATAGTGCGTGGGGTAAAAAACTACTATAGGGAGGTGGTCGTTGGCGGGCCCCTCCTCGTATTGGTCAAAACTTATGTTATGCATATGAATTTGTCAATACTATATAGAACGCCAAGCATATCCATATAAACTATGGATATGCATAGAAATCCATACAAAAGTAAAAAAAAATTATGTATAGAAAAATATACATATATTTATATAAGTGAATCGTATGGATATGGCTTATAGGTATAATACCTATAAGGCATAATAATGTATAACAAGTAAATATACATTGAAATGTGAATGCATTGTATGGATATGGCATATAAATGCCATATATATAGAAATAAATTGTATATCAATGATATAACAATTATAAACCTAGTGAGGGGCGGCACTAGTGAATGAATCGTATGGATATGGCTTATAGGTATAATACCTATAAGGCATAATAATGTATAATATAATAAATATACATTAAGATATGAATGGATTGTATAAATATGGCATAGAAATGCCATATACATAAGAATAAATGGTAGAATTTACCCATATATCACTGAAACACGATATATAAACCTAGTGATAGCTGGCACTAGTACTGTAAACAGGCACGCAATAGTGCGTGGGGTAAAAAACTACTATAGGGAGGTGGTCGTTGGCGGGCCCCTCCTCGTATTGGTCAAAACTTATGTTATGCATATGAATTTGTCAATACTATATAGAACGCCAAGCATATCCATATAAACTATGGATATGCATAGAAATCCATACAAAAGTAAAAAAAAATTATGTATAGAAAAATATACATATATTTATATAAGTGAATCGTATGGATATGGCTTATAGGTATAATACCTATAAGGCATAATAATGTATAACAAGTAAATATACATTGAAATGTGAATGCATTGTATGGATATGGCATATAAATGCCATATATATAGAAATAAATTGTATATCAATGATATAACAATTATAAACCTAGTGAGGGGCGGCACTAGTGAATGAATCGTATGGATATGGCTTATAGGTATAATACCTATAAGGCATAATAATGTATAATATAATAAATATACATTAAGATATGAATGGATTGTATAAATATGGCATAGAAATGCCATATACATAAGAATAAATGGTAGAATTTACCCATATATCACTGAAACACGATATATAAACCTAGTGATAGCTGGCACTAGTACTGTAAACAGGCACGCAATAGTGCGTGGGGTAAAAAACTACTATAGGGAGGTGGTCGTTGGCGGGCCCCTCCTCGTATTGGTCAAAACTTATGTTATGCATATGAATTTGTCAATACTATATAGAACGCCAAGCATATCCATATAAACTATGGATATGCATAGAAATCCATACAAAAGTAAAAAAAAATTATGTATAGAAAAATATACATATATTTATATAAGTGAATCGTATGGATATGGCTTATAGGTATAATACCTATAAGGCATAATAATGTATAACAAGTAAATATACATTGAAATGTGAATGCATTGTATGGATATGGCATATAAATGCCATATATA
>NW_023665532.1:45000-55000 GCF_014743375.2 Drosophila subpulchrella
GGAAAAGAAACTAACCAGGATTTTCTTAGTAGCGGCGAGCGAAAAGAAATCAGTTCAGCACTAAGTCACTTTGTCTATATGGCAAATGTGAGATGCAGTGTATGGAGCGTCAATATTCTAGTATGAGAAATTAACGATTTAAGTCCTTCTTAAATGAGGCCATTTACCCATAGAGGGTGCCAGGCCCGTATAACGTTAATGATTACTAGATGATGTTTCCAAAGAGTCGTGTTGCTTGATAGTGCAGCACTAAGTGGGTGGTAAACTCCATCTAAAACTAAATATAACCATGAGACCGATAGTAAACAAGTACCGTGAGGGAAAGTTGAAAAGAACTCTGAATAGAGAGTTAAACAGTACGTGAAACTGCTTAGAGGTTAAGCCCGATGAACCTGAATATCCGTTATGGAAAATTCATCATTAAAATTGTAATATTTAAACAATATTATGATAATAGTGTGCATTTTTTCCATATAAGGACATTGTAATCTATTAGCATACAAAATTTATCATAAAATATAACTTATAGTTTATTCAAATTAATTTGCTTGCATTTTAACACAGAATAAATGTTATTAATTTGATAAAGTGCTGATAGATTTATATGAATACAGTGCGTTAATTTTTCGGAATTATATAATGGCATAATTATCATTGATTTTTGTGTTTATTATATGCACTTGTATGATTAACAATGCGAAAGATTCAGGATACCTTCGGGACCCGTCTTGAAACACGGACCAAGGAGTCTAACATATGTGCAAGTTATTGGGATATAAACCTAATAGCGTAATTAACTTGACTAATAATGGGATTAGTTTTTTAACTATTTATAGCTAATTAACACAATCCCGGGGCGTTCTATATAGTTATGTATAATGATATTTATATTATTTATGCCTCTAACTGGAACGTACCTTGAGCATATATGCTGTGACCCGAAAGATGGTGAACTATACTTGATCAGGTTGAAGTCAGGGGAAACCCTGATGGAAGACCGAAACAGTTCTGACGTGCAAATCGATTGTCAGAATTGAGTATAGGGGCGAAAGACCAATCGAACCATCTAGTAGCTGGTTCCTTCCGAAGTTTCCCTCAGGATAGCTGGTGCATTTTAATGTTATATAAAATAATCTTATCTGGTAAAGCGAATGATTAGAGGCCTTAGGGTCGAAACGATCTTAACCTATTCTCAAACTTTAAATGGGTAAGAACCTTAACTTTCTTGATATGAAGTTCAAGGTTATGATATAATGTGCCCAGTGGGCCACTTTTGGTAAGCAGAACTGGCGCTGTGGGATGAACCAAACGTAATGTTACGGTGCCCAAATTAACAACTCATGCAGATACCATGAAAGGCGTTGGTTGCTTAAAACAGCAGGACGGTGATCATGGAAGTCGAAATCCGCTAAGGAGTGTGTAACAACTCACCTGCCGAAGCAACTAGCCCTTAAAATGGATGGCGCTTAAGTTGTATACCTATACATTACCGCTAAAGTAGATGATTTATATTACTTGTGATATAAATTTTGAAACTTTAGTGAGTAGGAAGGTACAATGGTATGCGTAGAAGTGTTTGGCGTAAGCCTGCATGGAGCTGCCATTGGTACAGATCTTGGTGGTAGTAGCAAATAATCGAATGAGACCTTGGAGGACTGAAGTGGAGAAGGGTTTCGTGTGAACAGTGGTTGATCACGAGTTAGTCGGTCCTAAGTTCAAGGCGAAAGCCGAAAATTTTCAAGTAAAACACAAATGCCATACAAATATAATTATATTATATAAATCAAGCTAATTAATATACTTGAATAATTTTGAACGAAAGGGAATACGGTTCCAATTCCGTAACCTGTTGAGTATCCGTTTGTTATTAAATATGGGCCTCGTGCTCATCCTGGCAACAGGAACGACCATAAAGAAGCCGTCGAGAGATATCGGAAGAGTTTTCTTTTCTGTTTTATAGCCGTACTACCATGGAAGTCTTTCGCAGAGAGATATGGTAGATGGGCTAGAAGAGCATGACATATACTGTTGTGTCGATATTTTCTCCTCGGACCTTGAAAATTTATGGTGGGGACACGCAAACTTCTCAACAGGCCGTACCAATATCCGCAGCTGGTCTCCAAGGTGAAGAGTCTCTAGTCGATAGAATAATGTAGGTAAGGGAAGTCGGCAAATTAGATCCGTAACTTCGGGATAAGGATTGGCTCTGAAGATTGAGATAGTCGGGCTTGATTGGGAAACAATAACATGGTTTATGTGCTCGTTCTGGGTAAATAGAGTGTCTGGCATTTATGTTGGTCACTTGTTCCCCGGATAGTTTAGTTACGTAGCCAATTGTGGAACTTTCTTGCTAAAATTTTTAAGAATACTAATTGGGTTAAACCAATTAGTTCTTATTAATTATAACGATTATCAATTAACAATCAATTCAGAACTGGCACGGACTTGGGGAATCCGACTGTCTAATTAAAACAAAGCATTGTGATGGCCCTAGCGGGTGTTGACACAATGTGATTTCTGCCCAGTGCTCTGAATGTCAAAGTGAAGAAATTCAAGTAAGCGCGGGTCAACGGCGGGAGTAACTATGACTCTCTTAAGGTAGCCAAATGCCTCGTCATCTAATTAGTGACGCGCATGAATGGATTAACGAGATTCCTACTGTCCCTATCTACTATCTAGCGAAACCACAGCCAAGGGAACGGGCTTGGAATAATTAGCGGGGAAAGAAGACCCTTTTGAGCTTGACTCTAATCTGGCAGTGTAAGGAGACATAAGAGGTGTAGAATAAGTGGGAGATATTAGACTTCGGTTTGGTATCGCCAATGAAATACCACTACTCTTATTGTTTCCTTACTTACTTGATTAAATGGAACGTGTATCATTTCCTAGCCATTATACGGATATATTTATTATATCTTATGGTATTGGGTTTTGATGCAAGCTTCTTGATCAAAGTATCACGAGTTTGTTATATAATCGCAAACAAATTCTTTAATAAAACGGTGCATTTATGTATTTTTGATTTGAAAATTTGGTATAACTCCAATTACTCAGGTATGATCCAATTCAAGGACATTGCCAGGTAGGGAGTTTGACTGGGGCGGTACATCTCTCAAATAATAACGGAGGTGTCCCAAGGCCAGCTCAGTGCGGACAGAAACCACACATAGAGCAAAAGGGCAAATGCTGACTTGATCTCGGTGTTCAGTACACACAGGGACAGCAAAAGCTCGGCCTATCGATCCTTTTGGTTTAAAGAGTTTTTAACAAGAGGTGTCAGAAAAGTTACCATAGGGATAACTGGCTTGTGGCGGCCAAGCGTTCATAGCGACGTCGCTTTTTGATCCTTCGATGTCGGCTCTTCCTATCATTGTGAAGCAAAATTCACCAAGCGTTGGATTGTTCACCCATGCAAGGGAACGTGAGCTGGGTTTAGACCGTCGTGAGACAGGTTAGTTTTACCCTACTAATGACAAAACGTTGTTGCGACAGCATTCCTGCGTAGTACGAGAGGAACCGCAGGTACGGACCAATGGCACAATACTTGTTCGAGCGAACAGTGGTATGACGCTACGTCCGTTGGATTATGCCTGAACGCCTCTAAGGTCGTATCCGTGCTGGACTGCAATGATAAATAAGGGGCAATTTGCATTGTATGGCTTCTAAACCATTTAAAGTTTATAATTTACTTTATAAACGACAATGGATGTGATGCCAATGTAATTTGTAACATAGTAAATTGGGAGGATCTTTGATCACCTGATGCCGCGCTAGTTACATATAAAAGCATTATTTAATACAATGACAAAGCCTAGAATCAATTGTAAACGACTTTTGTAACAGGCAAGGTGTTGTAAGTGGTTGAGCAGCTGCCATACTGCGATCCACTGAAGCTTATCCTTTGCTTGATGATTCGATAATAAAGATGTTGCAAGCGGGCATAATCATTATGCTTGCTTGCAGCATCGCACGCCACTTTGTTTGTGGTGTGTAAGGTAGGGAAGAAGAAATATAAAAGACCTAAATTGGAAACATCAATATATAAGTAAATATTGAACAAACAAAATGTATCGTCATCTTATTAGTGACGCGATGATAAAGTGGCAAACATATTCCATGTATAAATATTCCTATGGTATTAAAATTCAAGTAAAGAGGACATATATAAAAGTTTGTATATATGGTTCATTCAATGGTAGCAGCGGTTGGTTGGTTGGTGTCTGCTCCTCTTATTGTTCAAAACTTATGTTATGGTAGCAAGTCTATATCGTCATATTATTAGTGACGCGAAAAAGTAGTGGCAAAACATATTCCATGTATAAATAAATATTCCTATGGTATTGAAATTCAAGTAAAGAGGCCATTCAAGTAAAGAGGACTTATATAAATATAAGTATATATAATGGTAGCAGCGCGGTTGGTTGGTTGGTGTGTCTGCTCCTCTTATTGTTCAAAACTTATGTTATGGTAGCAAGACTGTATCGTCATATTATTAGTGACGCGAAAAAGTAGTGGCAAAACATATTCCATGTATAAATATTCCTATGGTATTGAAATTCAACTAAAGAGGACATATAAAATTACTATCAATGGTAGCAGTGGTTGGTTGGTTGGTGGTTGGTTGGCGGCTGCTCCTATTATTGTTCAAGACTTATGTTATGGTAGCAAGTCTGTATCGTCATATTAATTATTAGTGACGCGAAAAAGTAGTGGAAATCATATTCCATGTATAAATAGATTCCTATGGTAATGAAATTTTCAAGTAAAGAGAGGACCATTCAAGTAAGAGGACATATAAAAAGTAAGTATATGTTCCTCCAATGGTAGCAGTGGTTGGTTGGTTGGCGGCTGATCCTCTTATTGTTCAAAACTTATTTTATCAATATGAGTTTGGCAATACAATAAAGAAGACCAATCTAATCCATATAAAACTAAATGTATTATATGGATATGCTTAGGAAACCCATATATTCATAAAAAAAAATTATGTATAGAAAATTATACATATATCTTTTATATAAATGAATCGTATGGATATCGCCTTATGGTAGGTATAATAACTTTTTAAGGCATAATAATGTATAATATAGAAAATATACATTGAAATATAAATGCATTTTTATAGATATGGCGGCATATAAGTGCCATATACACAAGAATAAATAATAGAATTTACCAATATATAATTAAAATGAGATATATAAACCTAGTGAGGGGCTGCACTAGTATATGAATCGTATGGATATGGCTTATAGGTATAATACCTATAAGGCATAATAATGTATAATATAATAAATATAAATTAAGATATGAATGAATTATATAAATATGGCATAGAAATGCCATATACATACATAAGAATAAATGGTAGAATTTACCCATATATCACTGAAACACGATATATAAACCTAATGATAGCTGGCACTAGTACTGTAAACATGCACGCAATAGTGCGTGGGGTAAAAAACTACTATAGGGAGGTGGTCGTTGGCGGGCCCCTCCTCGTATTGGTCAAAACTTATGTTATGCATATGAATTTGTCAATACTATATAGAACGCCAAGCATATCCATATAAACTATGGATATGCATAGAAATCCATACAAAAGTAAAAAAAAATTATGTATAGAAAAATATACATATATTTATATAAGTGAATCGTATGGATATGGCTTATAGGTATAATACCTATAAGGCATAATAATGTATAACAAGTAAATATACATTGAAATGTGAATGCATTGTATGGATATGGCATATAAATGCCATATATATAGAAATAAATTGTATATCAATGATATAACAATTATAAACCTAGTGAGGGGCGGCACTAGTGAATGAATCGTATGGATATGGCTTATAGGTATAATACCTATAAGGCATAATAATGTATAATATAATAAATATACATTAAGATATGAATGGATTGTATAAATATGGCATAGAAATGCCATATACATAAGAATAAATGGTAGAATTTACCCATATATCACTGAAACACGATATATAAACCTAGTGATAGCTGGCACTAGTACTGTAAACAGGCACGCAATAGTGCGTGGGGTAAAAAACTACTATAGGGAGGTGGTCGTTGGCGGGCCCCTCCTCGTATTGGTCAAAACTTATGTTATGCATATGAATTTGTCAATACTATATAGAACGCCAAGCATATCCATATAAACTATGGATATGCATAGAAATCCATACAAAAGTAAAAAAAAATTATGTATAGAAAAATATACATATATTTATATAAGTGAATCGTATGGATATGGCTTATAGGTATAATACCTATAAGGGCATAATAATGTATAACAAGTAAATATACATTGAAATGTGAATGCATTGTATGGATATGGCATATAATGCCATATATATAGAAATAAATTGTATATCAATGATATAACAATTATAAACCTAGTGAGGGGCGGCACTAGTGAATGAATCGTATGGATATGGCTTATAGGTATAATACCTATAAGGCATAATAATGTATAATATAATAAATATACATTAAGATATGAATGGATTGTATAAATATGGCATAGAAATGCCATATACATAAGAATAAATGGTACGAATTTACCCATATATCACTGAAACACGATATATAAACCTAGTGATAGCTGGCACTAGTACTGTAAACAGGCACGCAATAGTGCGTGGGGTAAAAAACTACTATAGGGAGGTGGTCGTTGGCGGGCCCCTCCTCGTATTGGTCAAAAACTTATGTTATGCATATGAATTTGTCAATACTATATAGAACGCCAAGCATATCCATATAAACTATGGATATGCATAGAAAACCATACAAAAGTAAAAAAAAATTATGTATAGAAAAATATACATATAATTTTATATAAGTGAATCGTATGGATATGGCTTATAGGTATAATACCTATAAGGCATATAATAATGTATAACAAGTAAATATACATTGAAATGTGAAATGCATTGTATGGATATGGCATATAAATGCCATATATATAGAAATAAATTGTATATCAATGATATAACAATTATAAACCTAGTGAGGGGCGGCACTAGTGAATGAATCGTATGGATATGGCTTATAGGTATAATACCTATAAGGCATAATAATGTATAATATAATAAATATACATTAAGATATGAATGGATTGTATAAATATGGCATAGAAATGCCATATACATAAGAATAAATGGTAGAATTTACCCATATATCACTGAAACACGATATATAAACCTAGTGATAGCTGGCACTAGTACTGTAAACAGGCACGCAATAGTGCGTGGGGTAAAAAACTACTATAGGGAGGTGGGTCGTTGGCGGGCCCCTCCTCGTATTGGTCAAAACTTATGTTTATGCATATGAATGTGTCAATACTATATAGAACGCCAAGCATATCCATATAAACTATGGATATGCATAGAAAACCATACAAAAGTAAAAAAAAAATTATGTATAGAAAAATATACATATATTTATATAAGTGAATCGTATGGATATGGCTTATAGGTATAATACCTATAAGGCATAATAATGTATAACAAGTAAATATACATTGAAATGTGAATGCATTGTATGGATATGGCATATAAATGCCATATATATAGAAATAAATTGTATATCAATGATATAACAATTATAAACCTAGTGAGGGGCGGCACTAGTGAATGAATCGTATGGATATGGCTTATAGGTATAATACCTATAAGGCATAATAATGTATAATATAATAAATATACATTAAGATATGAATGGATTGTATAAATATGGCATAGAAATGCCATATACATAAGAATAAATGGTAGAATTTACCCATATATACTGAAACACGATATATAAACCTAGTGATAGCTGGCACTAGTACTGTAAACAGGCACGCAATAGTGCGTGGGGTAAAAAACTACTATAGGAGGTGGTCGTTGGCGGGCCCCTCCTCGTATTGGTCAAAACTTATGTTATGCATATGAATTTGTCAATACTATATAGAACGCCAAGCATATCCATATAAACTATGGATATGCATAGAAATCCATACAAAATAAAAAACAAAATTATGTATAGAAAAAATATACATATATTTATATAAGTGAATCGTATGGATATGGCTTATAGGTATAATACCTATAAGGGCATAATAATGTATAACAGTAAATATACATTGAAATGTGAATGCATTGTATGGATATGGCATATAAATGCCATATATATAGAAATAAATTGTATATCAATGATATAACAATTATAAACCTAGTGAGGGCGGCACTAGTGAATGAATCGTATGGATATGGCTTATAGGTATAATACCTATAAGGCATAATAATGTATAATATAATAAATATACATTAAGATATGAATGGATTGTATAAATATGGCATAGAAATGCCATATACATAAGAATAAATGGTAGAATTACCCATATATCACTGAAACACGATATATAAACCTAGTGATAGCTGGCACTAGTACTGTAAACAGGCACGCAATAGTGCGTGGGGTAAAAAACTACTATAGGGAGGTGGTCGTTGGCGGGCCCCTCCTCGTATTGGTCAAAACTTATGTTATGCATATGAATTTGTCAATACTATATAGAACGCCAAGCATATCCATATAAACTATGGATATGCATAGAAAACCATACAAAAGTAAAAAAAAATTATGTATAGAAAAATATACATATATTTATATAAGTGAATCGTATGGATATGGCTTATAGGTATAATACCTATAAGGCATAATAATGTATAACAAGTAAATATACATTGAAATGTGAATGCATTGTATGGATATGGCATATAAATGCCATATATATAGAAATAAATTGTATATCAATGATATAACAATTATAAACCTAGTGAGGGGCGGCACTAGTGAATGAATCGTATGGATATGGCTTATAGGTATAATACCTATAAGGCATAATAATGTATAATATAATAAATATACATTAAGATATGAATGGATTGTATAAATATGGCATAGAAATGCCATATACATAAGAATAAATGGTAGAATTTACCCATATATCACTGAAACATGATATATAAACCTAGTGATAGCTGGCACTAGTACTGTAAACAGGCACGCAGTAGTGCGTGGGGTAAAAAACTACTATAGGGAGGTGGTCGTTGGCGGGCCCCTCCTCGTATTGGTCAAAACTTATGTTATGCGTAAACATATGATTTTGTCAATACTATAAAGAAAACTTGTTTTGTACATACAAAACTAAATGAATTATATGGATATTGAAAAATAAATGGCATTATATCCATATAATGAAAATATACTTGTATTCTCTTATTATAAGAGAGAATACCGTATAGTTGGTTGGCAAAGACAATTGAAAATACCCGAATTGCAGATGATGGGTTCAAAAACTACTATAGGGTGGTGTAGCAAATAATATGAAGATGATATATCCATATAATGGATATACACTAGTATTCTCTTATTATAATAGAGAATACCATATAAATGGTTGGCAAAGACAATTGAAAATACCCGAATTGAAGTTGACGGGTTCAAAAACTATTATAGGGTGATGTAGCAAATAAAATAATGAAGATATATCCATATAATGGAATTATATGTGTATTCTCTTATTATATGAGAGAGTACCAAACGGTTGATTGGCAAAGACAATTGAAAATACCCGAATTAAAGATATTGGGTCCAAAAACTACTATAGGATGGTCAATGGGCCGGCCATCTACTATTGACGTGACAAAATACTGTCTGTCGGTAGAGAAGATATTAATCCGTCAAATTTGTTTCTTTATTCATTTATGAATATGAGACTTGGCTCCACGGTTAATATTTTAAGCCCAAAGATAATAATGTTGAAACAAAGGCCAAGGTTTCTATTATACATAGAATAACAAATTGTTTCCGAACTTTATCGTTAATCCAAATAAATAATTACAATTGAGGCAGGCTAATAATGATATATATTTTGTATTGATAATCTTGATATATATGTATATTGGTCTGCCATTATCACATACTGAGTTATGTG
>NW_023665532.1:57500-82500 GCF_014743375.2 Drosophila subpulchrella
TTATTGTTTAATATCCTTACCGTTAATAAAAAAATTTGTTTTTATTATAATAATATAATATATTATAGTAATACAAATAAAATATAAATTGCCAAAAATATGATCTTTTATAGATCAAATATAAAATTTCGAACAAGCAAATCGAAATAATAATTGTAATAATAAATATATTATTGCATTAAATAAGAGATAAATAAATAAGCAAAAGCAAACAAATAACAAATTCGAACAAGCAAATCGAAATTATTAAATTTATTTAATATTATTATTATATTGTATATTAAATGCAATTAATTAATAAAACACTGTGTGTATATGGACCATAATATACACGCGTTGCGATATGTATTGTTCATCTCAGTTATGCGCATACATTGGATAATGCAACAACCTAAAATGTACAATGTTGTACCTGATTATTACAGGTTAATGTTTTATATAAATTTCAATATATATCGCTAAAAAAAAGTATTAATACCGTAAATGCCATTTAAAAAATACTTGATATATTATTGGTTATATGAAACTAAGACATTTCGCAGCATTCGTTTTAGGTATAAAAATCAATTTATTGAAGGAATTGATATATGCCAGTAAAATGGTGTATTTTTAATTTCTTTCAATAAAAACATATATGACAAAATTACCAAACCAATATATAAAACTCTAAGCGGTGGATCACTCGGCTCATGGGTCGATGAAGAACGCAGCAAACTGTGCGTCATCGTGTGAACTGCAGGACACATGAACATCGACATTTTGAACGCATATCGCAGTCCATGCTGTTATGTACTTTAATTAATTTTATAGTGCTGCTTGGACTACATATGGTTGAGGGTTGTAAGACTATGCTAATTAAGTTGTTTATATAAATTTTATAATGAAATTTTATAAGCATATGGTATATTATTGGATAATAATAATTTAATTATTATATTATTCATAATATTAACAAATATATGAAAAACATTATCTCACATTAGTAAATAATTTGAATGTGAAAAACGAAGAGAAATATTTTCTTTTTCAATCAAATAATACTGAGAAATGTCTAGCATAAAAAATTTATCTAGAATTGTCTCTTATTAAAGATTAGTAAATAGAAAGCCGTTGACAATATTATTATTCTTCGTTGATTCGTTAGACCAAACAAATGCCATACAAATATATAAAATATATAACGAATTTAATAAAATGTTTTATCATTATATATAAAGAATTAATTGCAAAAAAAGTTATACACAACCTCAACTCATATGGGACTACCCCCTGAATTTAAGCATATTAATTAGGGGAGGAAAAGAAACTAACCAGGATTTTCTTAGTAGCGGCGAGCGAAAAGAAATCAGTTCAGCACTAAGTCACTTTGTCTATATGGCAAATGTGAGATGCAGTGTATGGAGCGTCAATATTCTAGTATGAGAAATTAACGATTTAAGTCCTTCTTAAATGAGGCCATTTACCCATAGAGGGTGCCAGGCCCGTATAACGTTAATGATTACTAGATGATGTTTCCAAAGAGTCGTGTTGCTTGATAGTGCAGCACTAAGTGGGTGGTAAACTCCATCTAAAACTAAATATAACCATGAGACCGATAGTAAACAAGTACCGTGAGGGAAAGTTGAAAAGAACTCTGAATAGAGAGTTAAACAGTACGTGAAACTGCTTAGAGGTTAAGCCCGATGAACCTGAATATCCGTTATGGAAAATTCATCATTAAAATTGTAATATTTAAACAATATTATGATAATAGTGTGCATTTTTTCCATATAAGGACATTGTAATCTATTAGCATACAAAATTTATCATAAAATATAACTTATAGTTTATTCAAATTAATTTGCTTGCATTTTAACACAGAATAAATGTTATTAATTTGATAAAGTGCTGATAGATTTATATGAATACAGTGCGTTAATTTTTCGGAATTATATAATGGCATAATTATCATTGATTTTTGTGTTTATTATATGCACTTGTATGATTAACAATGCGAAAGATTCAGGATACCTTCGGGACCCGTCTTGAAACACGGACCAAGGAGTCTAACATATGTGCAAGTTATTGGGATATAAACCTAATAGCGTAATTAACTTGACTAATAATGGGATTAGTTTTTTAACTATTTATAGCTAATTAACACAATCCCGGGGCGTTCTATATAGTTATGTATAATGATATTTATATTATTTATGCCTCTAACTGGAACGTACCTTGAGCATATATGCTGTGACCCGAAAGATGGTGAACTATACTTGATCAGGTTGAAGTCAGGGGAAACCCTGATGGAAGACCGAAACAGTTCTGACGTGCAAATCGATTGTCAGAATTGAGTATAGGGGCGAAAGACCAATCGAACCATCTAGTAGCTGGTTCCTTCCGAAGTTTCCCTCAGGATAGCTGGTGCATTTTAATGTTATATAAAATAATCTTATCTGGTAAAGCGAATGATTAGAGGCCTTAGGGTCGAAACGATCTTAACCTATTCTCAAACTTTAAATGGGTAAGAACCTTAACTTTCTTGATATGAAGTTCAAGGTTATGATATAATGTGCCCAGTGGGCCACTTTTGGTAAGCAGAACTGGCGCTGTGGGATGAACCAAACGTAATGTTACGGTGCCCAAATTAACAACTCATGCAGATACCATGAAAGGCGTTGGTTGCTTAAAACAGCAGGACGGTGATCATGGAAGTCGAAATCCGCTAAGGAGTGTGTAACAACTCACCTGCCGAAGCAACTAGCCCTTAAAATGGATGGCGCTTAAGTTGTATACCTATACATTACCGCTAAAGTAGATGATTTATATTACTTGTGATATAAATTTTGAAACTTTAGTGAGTAGGAAGGTACAATGGTATGCGTAGAAGTGTTTGGCGTAAGCCTGCATGGAGCTGCCATTGGTACAGATCTTGGTGGTAGTAGCAAATAATCGAATGAGACCTTGGAGGACTGAAGTGGAGAAGGGTTTCGTGTGAACAGTGGTTGATCACGAGTTAGTCGGTCCTAAGTTCAAGGCGAAAGCCGAAAATTTTCAAGTAAAACACAAATGCCATACAAATATAATTATATTATATAAATCAAGCTAATTAATATACTTGAATAATTTTGAACGAAAGGGAATACGGTTCCAATTCCGTAACCTGTTGAGTATCCGTTTGTTATTAAATATGGGCCTCGTGCTCATCCTGGCAACAGGAACGACCATAAAGAAGCCGTCGAGAGATATCGGAAGAGTTTTCTTTTCTGTTTTATAGCCGTACTACCATGGAAGTCTTTCGCAGAGAGATATGGTAGATGGGCTAGAAGAGCATGACATATACTGTTGTGTCGATATTTTCTCCTCGGACCTTGAAAATTTATGGTGGGGACACGCAAACTTCTCAACAGGCCGTACCAATATCCGCAGCTGGTCTCCAAGGTGAAGAGTCTCTAGTCGATAGAATAATGTAGGTAAGGGAAGTCGGCAAATTAGATCCGTAACTTCGGGATAAGGATTGGCTCTGAAGATTGAGATAGTCGGGCTTGATTGGGAAACAATAACATGGTTTATGTGCTCGTTCTGGGTAAATAGAGTGTCTGGCATTTATGTTGGTCACTTGTTCCCCGGATAGTTTAGTTACGTAGCCAATTGTGGAACTTTCTTGCTAAAATTTTTAAGAATACTAATTGGGTTAAACCAATTAGTTCTTATTAATTATAACGATTATCAATTAACAATCAATTCAGAACTGGCACGGACTTGGGGAATCCGACTGTCTAATTAAAACAAAGCATTGTGATGGCCCTAGCGGGTGTTGACACAATGTGATTTCTGCCCAGTGCTCTGAATGTCAAAGTGAAGAAATTCAAGTAAGCGCGGGTCAACGGCGGGAGTAACTATGACTCTCTTAAGGTAGCCAAATGCCTCGTCATCTAATTAGTGACGCGCATGAATGGATTAACGAGATTCCTACTGTCCCTATCTACTATCTAGCGAAACCACAGCCAAGGGAACGGGCTTGGAATAATTAGCGGGGAAAGAAGACCCTTTTGAGCTTGACTCTAATCTGGCAGTGTAAGGAGACATAAGAGGTGTAGAATAAGTGGGAGATATTAGACTTCGGTTTGGTATCGCCAATGAAATACCACTACTCTTATTGTTTCCTTACTTACTTGATTAAATGGAACGTGTATCATTTCCTAGCCATTATACGGATATATTTATTATATCTTATGGTATTGGGTTTTGATGCAAGCTTCTTGATCAAAGTATCACGAGTTTGTTATATAATCGCAAACAAATTCTTTAATAAAACGGTGCATTTATGTATTTTTGATTTGAAAATTTGGTATAACTCCAATTACTCAGGTATGATCCAATTCAAGGACATTGCCAGGTAGGGAGTTTGACTGGGGCGGTACATCTCTCAAATAATAACGGAGGTGTCCCAAGGCCAGCTCAGTGCGGACAGAAACCACACATAGAGCAAAAGGGCAAATGCTGACTTGATCTCGGTGTTCAGTACACACAGGGACAGCAAAAGCTCGGCCTATCGATCCTTTTGGTTTAAAGAGTTTTTAACAAGAGGTGTCAGAAAAGTTACCATAGGGATAACTGGCTTGTGGCGGCCAAGCGTTCATAGCGACGTCGCTTTTTGATCCTTCGATGTCGGCTCTTCCTATCATTGTGAAGCAAAATTCACCAAGCGTTGGATTGTTCACCCATGCAAGGGAACGTGAGCTGGGTTTAGACCGTCGTGAGACAGGTTAGTTTTACCCTACTAATGACAAAACGTTGTTGCGACAGCATTCCTGCGTAGTACGAGAGGAACCGCAGGTACGGACCAATGGCACAATACTTGTTCGAGCGAACAGTGGTATGACGCTACGTCCGTTGGATTATGCCTGAACGCCTCTAAGGTCGTATCCGTGCTGGACTGCAATGATAAATAAGGGGCAATTTGCATTGTATGGCTTCTAAACCATTTAAAGTTTATAATTTACTTTATAAACGACAATGGATGTGATGCCAATGTAATTTGTAACATAGTAAATTGGGAGGATCTTTGATCACCTGATGCCGCGCTAGTTACATATAAAAGCATTATTTAATACAATGACAAAGCCTAGAATCAATTGTAAACGACTTTTGTAACAGGCAAGGTGTTGTAAGTGGTTGAGCAGCTGCCATACTGCGATCCACTGAAGCTTATCCTTTGCTTGATGATTCGATAATAAAGATGTTGCAAGCGGGCATAATCATTATGCTTGCTTGCAGCATCGCACGCCACTTTGTTTGTGGTGTGTAAGGTAGGGAAGAAGAAATATAAAAGACCTAAATTGGAAACATCAATATATAAGTAAATATTGAACAAACAAAATGTATCGTCATCTTATTAGTGACGCGATGATAAAGTGGCAAACATATTCCATGTATAAATATTCCTATGGTATTAAAATTCAAGTAAAGAGGACATATATAAAAGTTTGTATATATGGTTCATTCAATGGTAGCAGCGGTTGGTTGGTTGGTGTCTGCTCCTCTTATTGTTCAAAACTTATGTTATGGTAGCAAGTCTATATCGTCATATTATTAGTGACGCGAAAAAGTAGTGGCAAAACATATTCCATGTATAAATAAATATTCCTATGGTATTGAAATTCAAGTAAAGAGGCCATTCAAGTAAAGAGGACTTATATAAATATAAGTATATATAATGGTAGCAGCGCGGTTGGTTGGTTGGTGTGTCTGCTCCTCTTATTGTTCAAAACTTATGTTATGGTAGCAAGACTGTATCGTCATATTATTAGTGACGCGAAAAAGTAGTGGCAAAACATATTCCATGTATAAATATTCCTATGGTATTGAAATTCAACTAAAGAGGACATATAAAATTACTATCAATGGTAGCAGTGGTTGGTTGGTTGGTGGTTGGTTGGCGGCTGCTCCTATTATTGTTCAAGACTTATGTTATGGTAGCAAGTCTGTATCGTCATATTAATTATTAGTGACGCGAAAAAGTAGTGGAAATCATATTCCATGTATAAATAGATTCCTATGGTAATGAAATTTTCAAGTAAAGAGAGGACCATTCAAGTAAGAGGACATATAAAAAGTAAGTATATGTTCCTCCAATGGTAGCAGTGGTTGGTTGGTTGGCGGCTGATCCTCTTATTGTTCAAAACTTATTTTATCAATATGAGTTTGGCAATACAATAAAGAAGACCAATCTAATCCATATAAAACTAAATGTATTATATGGATATGCTTAGGAAACCCATATATTCATAAAAAAAAATTATGTATAGAAAATTATACATATATCTTTTATATAAATGAATCGTATGGATATCGCCTTATGGTAGGTATAATAACTTTTTAAGGCATAATAATGTATAATATAGAAAATATACATTGAAATATAAATGCATTTTTATAGATATGGCGGCATATAAGTGCCATATACACAAGAATAAATAATAGAATTTACCAATATATAATTAAAATGAGATATATAAACCTAGTGAGGGGCTGCACTAGTATATGAATCGTATGGATATGGCTTATAGGTATAATACCTATAAGGCATAATAATGTATAATATAATAAATATAAATTAAGATATGAATGAATTATATAAATATGGCATAGAAATGCCATATACATACATAAGAATAAATGGTAGAATTTACCCATATATCACTGAAACACGATATATAAACCTAATGATAGCTGGCACTAGTACTGTAAACATGCACGCAATAGTGCGTGGGGTAAAAAACTACTATAGGGAGGTGGTCGTTGGCGGGCCCCTCCTCGTATTGGTCAAAACTTATGTTATGCATATGAATTTGTCAATACTATATAGAACGCCAAGCATATCCATATAAACTATGGATATGCATAGAAATCCATACAAAAGTAAAAAAAAATTATGTATAGAAAAATATACATATATTTATATAAGTGAATCGTATGGATATGGCTTATAGGTATAATACCTATAAGGCATAATAATGTATAACAAGTAAATATACATTGAAATGTGAATGCATTGTATGGATATGGCATATAAATGCCATATATATAGAAATAAATTGTATATCAATGATATAACAATTATAAACCTAGTGAGGGGCGGCACTAGTGAATGAATCGTATGGATATGGCTTATAGGTATAATACCTATAAGGCATAATAATGTATAATATAATAAATATACATTAAGATATGAATGGATTGTATAAATATGGCATAGAAATGCCATATACATAAGAATAAATGGTAGAATTTACCCATATATCACTGAAACACGATATATAAACCTAGTGATAGCTGGCACTAGTACTGTAAACAGGCACGCAATAGTGCGTGGGGTAAAAAACTACTATAGGGAGGTGGTCGTTGGCGGGCCCCTCCTCGTATTGGTCAAAACTTATGTTATGCATATGAATTTGTCAATACTATATAGAACGCCAAGCATATCCATATAAACTATGGATATGCATAGAAAACCATACAAAAGTAAAAAAAAATTATGTATAGAAAAATATACATATATTTATATAAGTGAATCGTATGGATATGGCTTATAGGTATAATACCTATAAGGCATAATAATGTATAACAAGTAAATATACATTGAAATGTGAATGCATTGTATGGATATGGCATATAAATGCCATATATATAGAAATAAATTGTATATCAATGATATAACAATTATAAACCTAGTGAGGGGCGGCACTAGTGAATGAATCGTATGGATATGGCTTATAGGTATAATACCTATAAGGCATAATAATGTATAATATAATAAATATACATTAAGATATGAATGGATTGTATAAATATGGCATAGAAATGCCATATACATAAGAATAAATGGTAGAATTTACCCATATATCACTGAAACACGATATATAAACCTAGTGATAGCTGGCACTAGTACTGTAAACAGGCACG
This sequence comes from Drosophila subpulchrella, assembly GCF_014743375.2. Taxonomy (NCBI): domain Eukaryota; kingdom Metazoa; phylum Arthropoda; class Insecta; order Diptera; family Drosophilidae; genus Drosophila; species Drosophila subpulchrella. The sequence goes on from NW_023665532.1 coordinate 65,448, forward strand.
CAATAGTGCGTGGGGTAAAAAACTACTATAGGGAGGTGGTCGTTGGCGGGCCCCTCCTCGTATTGGTCAAAACTTATGTTATGCATATGAATTTGTCAATACTATATAGAACGCCAAGCATATCCATATAAACTATGGATATGCATAGAAATCCATACAAAAGTAAAAAAAAATTATGTATAGAAAAATATACATATATTTATATAAGTGAATCGTATGGATATGGCTTATAGGTATAATACCTATAAGGCATAATAATGTATAACAAGTAAATATACATTGAAATGTGAATGCATTGTATGGATATGGCATATAAATGCCATATATATAGAAATAAATTGTATATCAATGATATAACAATTATAAACCTAGTGAGGGGCGGCACTAGTGAATGAATCGTATGGATATGGCTTATAGGTATAATACCTATAAGGCATAATAATGTATAATATAATAAATATACATTAAGATATGAATGGATTGTATAAATATGGCATAGAAATGCCATATACATAAGAATAAATGGTAGAATTTACCCATATATCACTGAAACACGATATATAAACCTAGTGATAGCTGGCACTAGTACTGTAAACAGGCACGCAATAGTGCGTGGGGTAAAAAACTACTATAGGGAGGTGGTCGTTGGCGGGCCCCTCCTCGTATTGGTCAAAACTTATGTTATGCATATGAATTTGTCAATACTATATAGAACGCCAAGCATATCCATATAAACTATGGATATGCATAGAAAACCATACAAAAGTAAAAAAAAATTATGTATAGAAAAATATACATATATTTATATAAGTGAATCGTATGGATATGGCTTATAGGTATAATACCTATAAGGCATAATAATGTATAACAAGTAAATATACATTGAAATGTGAATGCATTGTATGGATATGGCATATAAATGCCATATATATAGAAATAAATTGTATATCAATGATATAACAATTATAAACCTAGTGAGGGGCGGCACTAGTGAATGAATCGTATGGATATGGCTTATAGGTATAATACCTATAAGGCATAATAATGTATAATATAATAAATATACATTAAGATATGAATGGATTGTATAAATATGGCATAGAAATGCCATATACATAAGAATAAATGGTAGAATTTACCCATATATCACTGAAACATGATATATAAACCTAGTGATAGCTGGCACTAGTACTGTAAACAGGCACGCAGTAGTGCGTGGGGTAAAAAACTACTATAGGGAGGTGGTCGTTGGCGGGCCCCTCCTCGTATTGGTCAAAACTTATGTTATGCGTAAACATATGATTTTGTCAATACTATAAAGAAAACTTGTTTTGTACATACAAAACTAAATGAATTATATGGATATTGAAAAATAAATGGCATTATATCCATATAATGAAAATATACTTGTATTCTCTTATTATAAGAGAGAATACCGTATAGTTGGTTGGCAAAGACAATTGAAAATACCCGAATTGCAGATGATGGGTTCAAAAACTACTATAGGGTGGTGTAGCAAATAATATGAAGATGATATATCCATATAATGGATATACACTAGTATTCTCTTATTATAATAGAGAATACCATATAAATGGTTGGCAAAGACAATTGAAAATACCCGAATTGAAGTTGACGGGTTCAAAAACTATTATAGGGTGATGTAGCAAATAAAATAATGAAGATATATCCATATAATGGAATTATATGTGTATTCTCTTATTATATGAGAGAGTACCAAACGGTTGATTGGCAAAGACAATTGAAAATACCCGAATTAAAGATATTGGGTCCAAAAACTACTATAGGATGGTCAATGGGCCGGCCATCTACTATTGACGTGACAAAATACTGTCTGTCGGTAGAGAAGATATTAATCCGTCAAATTTGTTTCTTTATTCATTTATGAATATGAGACTTGGCTCCACGGTTAATATTTTAAGCCCAAAGATAATAATGTTGAAACAAAGGCCAAGGTTTCTATTATACATAGAATAACAAATTGTTTCCGAACTTTATCGTTAATCCAAATAAATAATTACAATTGAGGCAGGCTAATAATGATATATATTTTGTATTGATAATCTTGATATATATGTATATTGGTCTGCCATTATCACATACTGAGTTATGTGATAATTCCCTGCGGGGATAAATTAAAAGAGGTGTCCCTATATTAAAAGAAAATAATATATATATATATTATTTTTTCTAACGTACATATCATATATGCGCTCGGTTTTATATTATATATTACCAAAGAGTCTTATATGAATATATACAGATAAATTTTAAATTTATCATCAAAATACAAATGATTTAATTCAATATTTTATATTGGTTAAACAAAAATTGTACATGTGTGGATACAATAATGACGTATGTCGAACAAAAAAGATATTTTAGAATGAAATATGCAAATATAAAGAAAATTATTACGTATTACGAAAAAAAATATTGTGTTTTTAACATCAATAATTAAAAAACTTGTTATTATTAGTGGCGGAACAAGTATATATTGTGAAAACAACAAACGTATACGAATGCTATATAAAAATGGCCGTATTCGATAGAAAACAATCTATAAAATTTATATTGCTAATTTCTATTCAAAAATATGAATGAAATATGAATAAAAACATTATTCTGGTTGATCCTGCCAGTAGTTATATGCTTGTCTCAAAGATTAAGCCATGCATGTCTAAGTACACACGAATTAAAAGTGAAACCGCAAAAGGCTCATTATATCAGTTATGGTTCCTTAGATCGTTAACAGTTACTTGGATAACTGTGGTAATTCTAGAGCTAATACATGCAATTAAAACATGAACCTTATGGGACATGTGCTTTTATTAGGCTAAAACCAAGCGATCGCAAGATCGTTATATTGGTTGAACTCTAGATAACATGCAGATCGTATGGTCTTGTACCGACGACAGATCTTTCAAATGTCTGCCCTATCAACTTTTGATGGTAGTATCTAGGACTACCATGGTTGCAACGGGTAACGGGGAATCAGGGTTCGATTCCGGAGAGGGAGCCTGAGAAACGGCTACCACATCTAAGGAAGGCAGCAGGCGCGTAAATTACCCACTCCCAGCTCGGGGAGGTAGTGACGAAAAATAACAATACAGGACTCATATCCGAGGCCCTGTAATTGGAATGAGTACACTTTAAATCCTTTAACAAGGACCAATTGGAGGGCAAGTCTGGTGCCAGCAGCCGCGGTAATTCCAGCTCCAATAGCGTATATTAAAGTTGTTGCGGTTAAAACGTTCGTAGTTGAACTTGTGCTTCATACGGGTAGTACAACTTACAATTGTGGTTAGTACTATACCTTTATGTATGTAAGCGTATTACCGGTGGAGTTCTTACATGTGCTTAGATACTTGTATTTTTTCATATGTTCCTCCTATTTAAAAACCTGCATTAGTGCTCTTAAACGAGTGTTATTGTGGGCCGGTACAATTACTTTGAACAAATTAGAGTGCTTAAAGCAGGCTTCAAATGCCTGAATATTCTGTGCATGGGATAATGAAATAAGACCTCTGTTCTGCTTTCATTGGTTTTCAGATCAAGAGGTAATGATTAATAGAAGCAGTTTGGGGGCATTAGTATTACGACGCGAGAGGTGAAATTCTTGGACCGTCGTAAGACTAACTTAAGCGAAAGCATTTGCCAAAGATGTTTTCATTAATCAAGAACGAAAGTTAGAGGTTCGAAGGCGATCAGATACCGCCCTAGTTCTAACCATAAACGATGCCAGCTAGCAATTGGGTGTAGCTACTTTTATGGCTCTCTCAGTCGCTTCCCGGGAAACCAAAGCTTTTGGGCTCCGGGGGAAGTATGGTTGCAAAGCTGAAACTTAAAGGAATTGACGGAAGGGCACCACCAGGAGTGGAGCCTGCGGCTTAATTTGACTCAACACGGGAAAACTTACCAGGTCCGAACATAAGTGTGTAAGACAGATTGATAGCTCTTTCTCGAATCTATGGGTGGTGGTGCATGGCCGTTCTTAGTTCGTGGAGTGATTTGTCTGGTTAATTCCGATAACGAACGAGACTCAAATATATTAAATAGATATCTTCAGGATTATGGTGTTGAAGCTTATATAGCCTTCATTCATGGTGGCAGTAAAATGTTTATTGTGTTTGAATGTGTTTATATAAGTGGAGCCGTACCTGTTGGTTTGTCCCATTATAAGGACACTAGCTTCTTAAATGGACAAATTGCGTCTAGCAATAATGAGATTGAGCAATAACAGGTCTGTGATGCCCTTAGATGTCCTGGGCTGCACGCGCGCTACAATGAAAGTATCAACGTGTATTTCCTAGACCGAGAGGTCCGGGTAAACCGCTGAACCACTTTCATGCTTGGGATTGTGAACTGAAACTGTTCACATGAACTTGGAATTCCCAGTAAGTGTGAGTCATTAACTCGCATTGATTACGTCCCTGCCCTTTGTACACACCGCCCGTCGCTACTACCGATTGAATTATTTAGTGAGGTCTCCGGACGTGATCACTGTGACGCCTTGTGTGTTACGGTTGTTTCGCAAAAGTTGACCGAACTTGATTATTTAGAGGAAGTAAAAGTCGTAACAAGGTTTCCGTAGGTGAACCTGCGGAAGGATCATTATTGTTTAATATCCTTACCGTTAATAAAAAAATTTGTTTTTATTATAATAATATAATATATTATAGTAATACAAATAAAATATAAATTGCCAAAAATATGATCTTTTATAGATCAAATATAAAATTTCGAACAAGCAAATCGAAATAATAATTGTAATAATAAATATATTATTGCATTAAATAAGAGATAAATAAATAAGCAAAAGCAAACAAATAACAAATTCGAACAAGCAAATCGAAATTATTAAATTTATTTAATATTATTATTATATTGTATATTAAATGCAATTAATTAATAAAACACTGTGTGTATATGGACCATAATATACACGCGTTGCGATATGTATTGTTCATCTCAGTTATGCGCATACATTGGATAATGCAACAACCTAAAATGTACAATGTTGTACCTGATTATTACAGGTTAATGTTTTATATAAATTTCAATATATATCGCTAAAAAAAAGTATTAATACCGTAAATGCCATTTAAAAAATACTTGATATATTATTGGTTATATGAAACTAAGACATTTCGCAGCATTCGTTTTAGGTATAAAAATCAATTTATTGAAGGAATTGATATATGCCAGTAAAATGGTGTATTTTTAATTTCTTTCAATAAAAACATATATGACAAAATTACCAAACCAATATATAAAACTCTAAGCGGTGGATCACTCGGCTCATGGGTCGATGAAGAACGCAGCAAACTGTGCGTCATCGTGTGAACTGCAGGACACATGAACATCGACATTTTGAACGCATATCGCAGTCCATGCTGTTATGTACTTTAATTAATTTTATAGTGCTGCTTGGACTACATATGGTTGAGGGTTGTAAGACTATGCTAATTAAGTTGTTTATATAAATTTTATAATGAAATTTTATAAGCATATGGTATATTATTGGATAATAATAATTTAATTATTATATTATTCATAATATTAACAAATATATGAAAAACATTATCTCACATTAGTAAATAATTTGAATGTGAAAAACGAAGAGAAATATTTTCTTTTTCAATCAAATAATACTGAGAAATGTCTAGCATAAAAAATTTATCTAGAATTGTCTCTTATTAAAGATTAGTAAATAGAAAGCCGTTGACAATATTATTATTCTTCGTTGATTCGTTAGACCAAACAAATGCCATACAAATATATAAAATATATAACGAATTTAATAAAATGTTTTATCATTATATATAAAGAATTAATTGCAAAAAAAGTTATACACAACCTCAACTCATATGGGACTACCCCCTGAATTTAAGCATATTAATTAGGGGAGGAAAAGAAACTAACCAGGATTTTCTTAGTAGCGGCGAGCGAAAAGAAATCAGTTCAGCACTAAGTCACTTTGTCTATATGGCAAATGTGAGATGCAGTGTATGGAGCGTCAATATTCTAGTATGAGAAATTAACGATTTAAGTCCTTCTTAAATGAGGCCATTTACCCATAGAGGGTGCCAGGCCCGTATAACGTTAATGATTACTAGATGATGTTTCCAAAGAGTCGTGTTGCTTGATAGTGCAGCACTAAGTGGGTGGTAAACTCCATCTAAAACTAAATATAACCATGAGACCGATAGTAAACAAGTACCGTGAGGGAAAGTTGAAAAGAACTCTGAATAGAGAGTTAAACAGTACGTGAAACTGCTTAGAGGTTAAGCCCGATGAACCTGAATATCCGTTATGGAAAATTCATCATTAAAATTGTAATATTTAAACAATATTATGATAATAGTGTGCATTTTTTCCATATAAGGACATTGTAATCTATTAGCATACAAAATTTATCATAAAATATAACTTATAGTTTATTCAAATTAATTTGCTTGCATTTTAACACAGAATAAATGTTATTAATTTGATAAAGTGCTGATAGATTTATATGAATACAGTGCGTTAATTTTTCGGAATTATATAATGGCATAATTATCATTGATTTTTGTGTTTATTATATGCACTTGTATGATTAACAATGCGAAAGATTCAGGATACCTTCGGGACCCGTCTTGAAACACGGACCAAGGAGTCTAACATATGTGCAAGTTATTGGGATATAAACCTAATAGCGTAATTAACTTGACTAATAATGGGATTAGTTTTTTAACTATTTATAGCTAATTAACACAATCCCGGGGCGTTCTATATAGTTATGTATAATGATATTTATATTATTTATGCCTCTAACTGGAACGTACCTTGAGCATATATGCTGTGACCCGAAAGATGGTGAACTATACTTGATCAGGTTGAAGTCAGGGGAAACCCTGATGGAAGACCGAAACAGTTCTGACGTGCAAATCGATTGTCAGAATTGAGTATAGGGGCGAAAGACCAATCGAACCATCTAGTAGCTGGTTCCTTCCGAAGTTTCCCTCAGGATAGCTGGTGCATTTTAATGTTATATAAAATAATCTTATCTGGTAAAGCGAATGATTAGAGGCCTTAGGGTCGAAACGATCTTAACCTATTCTCAAACTTTAAATGGGTAAGAACCTTAACTTTCTTGATATGAAGTTCAAGGTTATGATATAATGTGCCCAGTGGGCCACTTTTGGTAAGCAGAACTGGCGCTGTGGGATGAACCAAACGTAATGTTACGGTGCCCAAATTAACAACTCATGCAGATACCATGAAAGGCGTTGGTTGCTTAAAACAGCAGGACGGTGATCATGGAAGTCGAAATCCGCTAAGGAGTGTGTAACAACTCACCTGCCGAAGCAACTAGCCCTTAAAATGGATGGCGCTTAAGTTGTATACCTATACATTACCGCTAAAGTAGATGATTTATATTACTTGTGATATAAATTTTGAAACTTTAGTGAGTAGGAAGGTACAATGGTATGCGTAGAAGTGTTTGGCGTAAGCCTGCATGGAGCTGCCATTGGTACAGATCTTGGTGGTAGTAGCAAATAATCGAATGAGACCTTGGAGGACTGAAGTGGAGAAGGGTTTCGTGTGAACAGTGGTTGATCACGAGTTAGTCGGTCCTAAGTTCAAGGCGAAAGCCGAAAATTTTCAAGTAAAACACAAATGCCATACAAATATAATTATATTATATAAATCAAGCTAATTAATATACTTGAATAATTTTGAACGAAAGGGAATACGGTTCCAATTCCGTAACCTGTTGAGTATCCGTTTGTTATTAAATATGGGCCTCGTGCTCATCCTGGCAACAGGAACGACCATAAAGAAGCCGTCGAGAGATATCGGAAGAGTTTTCTTTTCTGTTTTATAGCCGTACTACCATGGAAGTCTTTCGCAGAGAGATATGGTAGATGGGCTAGAAGAGCATGACATATACTGTTGTGTCGATATTTTCTCCTCGGACCTTGAAAATTTATGGTGGGGACACGCAAACTTCTCAACAGGCCGTACCAATATCCGCAGCTGGTCTCCAAGGTGAAGAGTCTCTAGTCGATAGAATAATGTAGGTAAGGGAAGTCGGCAAATTAGATCCGTAACTTCGGGATAAGGATTGGCTCTGAAGATTGAGATAGTCGGGCTTGATTGGGAAACAATAACATGGTTTATGTGCTCGTTCTGGGTAAATAGAGTGTCTGGCATTTATGTTGGTCACTTGTTCCCCGGATAGTTTAGTTACGTAGCCAATTGTGGAACTTTCTTGCTAAAATTTTTAAGAATACTAATTGGGTTAAACCAATTAGTTCTTATTAATTATAACGATTATCAATTAACAATCAATTCAGAACTGGCACGGACTTGGGGAATCCGACTGTCTAATTAAAACAAAGCATTGTGATGGCCCTAGCGGGTGTTGACACAATGTGATTTCTGCCCAGTGCTCTGAATGTCAAAGTGAAGAAATTCAAGTAAGCGCGGGTCAACGGCGGGAGTAACTATGACTCTCTTAAGGTAGCCAAATGCCTCGTCATCTAATTAGTGACGCGCATGAATGGATTAACGAGATTCCTACTGTCCCTATCTACTATCTAGCGAAACCACAGCCAAGGGAACGGGCTTGGAATAATTAGCGGGGAAAGAAGACCCTTTTGAGCTTGACTCTAATCTGGCAGTGTAAGGAGACATAAGAGGTGTAGAATAAGTGGGAGATATTAGACTTCGGTTTGGTATCGCCAATGAAATACCACTACTCTTATTGTTTCCTTACTTACTTGATTAAATGGAACGTGTATCATTTCCTAGCCATTATACGGATATATTTATTATATCTTATGGTATTGGGTTTTGATGCAAGCTTCTTGATCAAAGTATCACGAGTTTGTTATATAATCGCAAACAAATTCTTTAATAAAACGGTGCATTTATGTATTTTTGATTTGAAAATTTGGTATAACTCCAATTACTCAGGTATGATCCAATTCAAGGACATTGCCAGGTAGGGAGTTTGACTGGGGCGGTACATCTCTCAAATAATAACGGAGGTGTCCCAAGGCCAGCTCAGTGCGGACAGAAACCACACATAGAGCAAAAGGGCAAATGCTGACTTGATCTCGGTGTTCAGTACACACAGGGACAGCAAAAGCTCGGCCTATCGATCCTTTTGGTTTAAAGAGTTTTTAACAAGAGGTGTCAGAAAAGTTACCATAGGGATAACTGGCTTGTGGCGGCCAAGCGTTCATAGCGACGTCGCTTTTTGATCCTTCGATGTCGGCTCTTCCTATCATTGTGAAGCAAAATTCACCAAGCGTTGGATTGTTCACCCATGCAAGGGAACGTGAGCTGGGTTTAGACCGTCGTGAGACAGGTTAGTTTTACCCTACTAATGACAAAACGTTGTTGCGACAGCATTCCTGCGTAGTACGAGAGGAACCGCAGGTACGGACCAATGGCACAATACTTGTTCGAGCGAACAGTGGTATGACGCTACGTCCGTTGGATTATGCCTGAACGCCTCTAAGGTCGTATCCGTGCTGGACTGCAATGATAAATAAGGGGCAATTTGCATTGTATGGCTTCTAAACCATTTAAAGTTTATAATTTACTTTATAAACGACAATGGATGTGATGCCAATGTAATTTGTAACATAGTAAATTGGGAGGATCTTTGATCACCTGATGCCGCGCTAGTTACATATAAAAGCATTATTTAATACAATGACAAAGCCTAGAATCAATTGTAAACGACTTTTGTAACAGGCAAGGTGTTGTAAGTGGTTGAGCAGCTGCCATACTGCGATCCACTGAAGCTTATCCTTTGCTTGATGATTCGATAATAAAGATGTTGCAAGCGGGCATAATCATTATGCTTGCTTGCAGCATCGCACGCCACTTTGTTTGTGGTGTGTAAGGTAGGGAAGAAGAAATATAAAAGACCTAAATTGGAAACATCAATATATAAGTAAATATTGAACAAACAAAATGTATCGTCATCTTATTAGTGACGCGATGATAAAGTGGCAAACATATTCCATGTATAAATATTCCTATGGTATTAAAATTCAAGTAAAGAGGACATATATAAAAGTTTGTATATATGGTTCATTCAATGGTAGCAGCGGTTGGTTGGTTGGTGTCTGCTCCTCTTATTGTTCAAAACTTATGTTATGGTAGCAAGTCTATATCGTCATATTATTAGTGACGCGAAAAAGTAGTGGCAAAACATATTCCATGTATAAATAAATATTCCTATGGTATTGAAATTCAAGTAAAGAGGCCATTCAAGTAAAGAGGACTTATATAAATATAAGTATATATAATGGTAGCAGCGCGGTTGGTTGGTTGGTGTGTCTGCTCCTCTTATTGTTCAAAACTTATGTTATGGTAGCAAGACTGTATCGTCATATTATTAGTGACGCGAAAAAGTAGTGGCAAAACATATTCCATGTATAAATATTCCTATGGTATTGAAATTCAACTAAAGAGGACATATAAAATTACTATCAATGGTAGCAGTGGTTGGTTGGTTGGTGGTTGGTTGGCGGCTGCTCCTATTATTGTTCAAGACTTATGTTATGGTAGCAAGTCTGTATCGTCATATTAATTATTAGTGACGCGAAAAAGTAGTGGAAATCATATTCCATGTATAAATAGATTCCTATGGTAATGAAATTTTCAAGTAAAGAGAGGACCATTCAAGTAAGAGGACATATAAAAAGTAAGTATATGTTCCTCCAATGGTAGCAGTGGTTGGTTGGTTGGCGGCTGATCCTCTTATTGTTCAAAACTTATTTTATCAATATGAGTTTGGCAATACAATAAAGAAGACCAATCTAATCCATATAAAACTAAATGTATTATATGGATATGCTTAGGAAACCCATATATTCATAAAAAAAAATTATGTATAGAAAATTATACATATATCTTTTATATAAATGAATCGTATGGATATCGCCTTATGGTAGGTATAATAACTTTTTAAGGCATAATAATGTATAATATAGAAAATATACATTGAAATATAAATGCATTTTTATAGATATGGCGGCATATAAGTGCCATATACACAAGAATAAATAATAGAATTTACCAATATATAATTAAAATGAGATATATAAACCTAGTGAGGGGCTGCACTAGTATATGAATCGTATGGATATGGCTTATAGGTATAATACCTATAAGGCATAATAATGTATAATATAATAAATATAAATTAAGATATGAATGAATTATATAAATATGGCATAGAAATGCCATATACATACATAAGAATAAATGGTAGAATTTACCCATATATCACTGAAACACGATATATAAACCTAATGATAGCTGGCACTAGTACTGTAAACATGCACGCAATAGTGCGTGGGGTAAAAAACTACTATAGGGAGGTGGTCGTTGGCGGGCCCCTCCTCGTATTGGTCAAAACTTATGTTATGCATATGAATTTGTCAATACTATATAGAACGCCAAGCATATCCATATAAACTATGGATATGCATAGAAATCCATACAAAAGTAAAAAAAAATTATGTATAGAAAAATATACATATATTTATATAAGTGAATCGTATGGATATGGCTTATAGGTATAATACCTATAAGGCATAATAATGTATAACAAGTAAATATACATTGAAATGTGAATGCATTGTATGGATATGGCATATAAATGCCATATATATAGAAATAAATTGTATATCAATGATATAACAATTATAAACCTAGTGAGGGGCGGCACTAGTGAATGAATCGTATGGATATGGCTTATAGGTATAATACCTATAAGGCATAATAATGTATAATATAATAAATATACATTAAGATATGAATGGATTGTATAAATATGGCATAGAAATGCCATATACATAAGAATAAATGGTAGAATTTACCCATATATCACTGAAACACGATATATAAACCTAGTGATAGCTGGCACTAGTACTGTAAACAGGCACGCAATAGTGCGTGGGGTAAAAAACTACTATAGGGAGGTGGTCGTTGGCGGGCCCCTCCTCGTATTGGTCAAAACTTATGTTATGCATATGAATTTGTCAATACTATATAGAACGCCAAGCATATCCATATAAACTATGGATATGCATAGAAATCCATACAAAAGTAAAAAAAAATTATGTATAGAAAAATATACATATATTTATATAAGTGAATCGTATGGATATGGCTTATAGGTATAATACCTATAAGGCATAATAATGTATAACAAGTAAATATACATTGAAATGTGAATGCATTGTATGGATATGGCATATAAATGCCATATATATAGAAATAAATTGTATATCAATGATATAACAATTATAAACCTAGTGAGGGGCGGCACTAGTGAATGAATCGTATGGATATGGCTTATAGGTATAATACCTATAAGGCATAATAATGTATAATATAATAAATATACATTAAGATATGAATGGATTGTATAAATATGGCATAGAAATGCCATATACATAAGAATAAATGGTAGAATTTACCCATATATCACTGAAACACGATATATAAACCTAGTGATAGCTGGCACTAGTACTGTAAACAGGCACGCAATAGTGCGTGGGGTAAAAAACTACTATAGGGAGGTGGTCGTTGGCGGGCCCCTCCTCGTATTGGTCAAAACTTATGTTATGCATATGAATTTGTCAATACTATATAGAACGCCAAGCATATCCATATAAACTATGGATATGCATAGAAAACCATACAAAAGTAAAAAAAAATTATGTATAGAAAAATATACATATATTTATATAAGTGAATCGTATGGATATGGCTTATAGGTATAATACCTATAAGGCATAATAATGTATAACAAGTAAATATACATTGAAATGTGAATGCATTGTATGGATATGGCATATAAATGCCATATATATAGAAATAAATTGTATATCAATGATATAACAATTATAAACCTAGTGAGGGGCGGCACTAGTGAATGAATCGTATGGATATGGCTTATAGGTATAATACCTATAAGGCATAATAATGTATAATATAATAAATATACATTAAGATATGAATGGATTGTATAAATATGGCATAGAAATGCCATATACATAAGAATAAATGGTAGAATTTACCCATATATCACTGAAACACGATATATAAACCTAGTGATAGCTGGCACTAGTACTGTAAACAGGCACGCAATAGTGCGTGGGGTAAAAAACTACTATAGGGAGGTGGTCGTTGGCGGGCCCCTCCTCGTATTGGTCAAAACTTATGTTATGCATATGAATTTGTCAATACTATATAGAACGCCAAGCATATCCATATAAACTATGGATATGCATAGAAAACCATACAAAAGTAAAAAAAAATTATGTATAGAAAAATATACATATATTTATATAAGTGAATCGTATGGATATGGCTTATAGGTATAATACCTATAAGGCATAATAATGTATAACAAGTAAATATACATTGAAATGTGAATGCATTGTATGGATATGGCATATAAATGCCATATATATAGAAATAAATTGTATATCAATGATATAACAATTATAAACCTAGTGAGGGGCGGCACTAGTGAATGAATCGTATGGATATGGCTTATAGGTATAATACCTATAAGGCATAATAATGTATAATATAATAAATATACATTAAGATATGAATGGATTGTATAAATATGGCATAGAAATGCCATATACATAAGAATAAATGGTAGAATTTACCCATATATCACTGAAACACGATATATAAACCTAGTGATAGCTGGCACTAGTACTGTAAACAGGCACGCAATAGTGCGTGGGGTAAAAAACTACTATAGGGAGGTGGTCGTTGGCGGGCCCCTCCTCGTATTGGTCAAAACTTATGTTATGCATATGAATTTGTCAATACTATATAGAACGCCAAGCATATCCATATAAACTATGGATATGCATAGAAATCCATACAAAAGTAAAAAAAAATTATGTATAGAAAAATATACATATATTTATATAAGTGAATCGTATGGATATGGCTTATAGGTATAATACCTATAAGGCATAATAATGTATAACAAGTAAATATACATTGAAATGTGAATGCATTGTATGGATATGGCATATAAATGCCATATATATAGAAATAAATTGTATATCAATGATATAACAATTATAAACCTAGTGAGGGGCGGCACTAGTGAATGAATCGTATGGATATGGCTTATAGGTATAATACCTATAAGGCATAATAATGTATAATATAATAAATATACATTAAGATATGAATGGATTGTATAAATATGGCATAGAAATGCCATATACATAAGAATAAATGGTAGAATTTACCCATATATCACTGAAACACGATATATAAACCTAGTGATAGCTGGCACTAGTACTGTAAACAGGCACGCAATAGTGCGTGGGGTAAAAAACTACTATAGGGAGGTGGTCGTTGGCGGGCCCCTCCTCGTATTGGTCAAAACTTATGTTATGCATATGAATTTGTCAATACTATATAGAACGCCAAGCATATCCATATAAACTATGGATATGCATAGAAAACCATACAAAAGTAAAAAAAAATTATGTATAGAAAAATATACATATATTTATATAAGTGAATCGTATGGATATGGCTTATAGGTATAATACCTATAAGGCATAATAATGTATAACAAGTAAATATACATTGAAATGTGAATGCATTGTATGGATATGGCATATAAATGCCATATATATAGAAATAAATTGTATATCAATGATATAACAATTATAAACCTAGTGAGGGGCGGCACTAGTGAATGAATCGTATGGATATGGCTTATAGGTATAATACCTATAAGGCATAATAATGTATAATATAATAAATATACATTAAGATATGAATGGATTGTATAAATATGGCATAGAAATGCCATATACATAAGAATAAATGGTAGAATTTACCCATATATCACTGAAACACGATATATAAACCTAGTGATAGCTGGCACTAGTACTGTAAACAGGCACGCAATAGTGCGTGGGGTAAAAAACTACTATAGGGAGGTGGTCGTTGGCGGGCCCCTCCTCGTATTGGTCAAAACTTATGTTATGCATATGAATTTGTCAATACTATATAGAACGCCAAGCATATCCATATAAACTATGGATATGCATAGAAAACCATACAAAAGTAAAAAAAAATTATGTATAGAAAAATATACATATATTTATATAAGTGAATCGTATGGATATGGCTTATAGGTATAATACCTATAAGGCATAATAATGTATAACAAGTAAATATACATTGAAATGTGAATGCATTGTATGGATATGGCATATAAATGCCATATATATAGAAATAAATTGTATATCAATGATATAACAATTATAAACCTAGTGAGGGGCGGCACTAGTGAATGAATCGTATGGATATGGCTTATAGGTATAATACCTATAAGGCATAATAATGTATAATATAATAAATATACATTAAGATATGAATGGATTGTATAAATATGGCATAGAAATGCCATATACATAAGAATAAATGGTAGAATTTACCCATATATCACTGAAACACGATATATAAACCTAGTGATAGCTGGCACTAGTACTGTAAACAGGCACGCAATAGTGCGTGGGGTAAAAAACTACTATAGGGAGGTGGTCGTTGGCGGGCCCCTCCTCGTATTGGTCAAAACTTATGTTATGCATATGAATTTGTCAATACTATATAGAACGCCAAGCATATCCATATAAACTATGGATATGCATAGAAATCCATACAAAAGTAAAAAAAAATTATGTATAGAAAAAAATATACATATATTTATATAAGTGAATCGTATGGATATGGCTTATAGGTATAATACCTATAAGGCATAATAATGTATAACAAGTAAATATACATTGAAATGTGAATGCATTGTATGGATATGGCATATAAATGCCATATATATAGAAATAAATTGTATATCAATGATATAACAATTATAAACCTAGTGAGGGGCGGCACTAGTGAATGAATCGTATGGATATGGCTTATAGGTATAATACCTATAAGGCATAATAATGTATAATATAATAAATATACATTAAGATATGAATGGATTGTATAAATATGGCATAGAAATGCCATATACATAAGAATAAATGGTAGAATTTACCCATATATCACTGAAACACGATATATAAACCTAGTGATAGCTGGCACTAGTACTGTAAACAGGCACGCAATAGTGCGTGGGGTAAAAAACTACTATAGGGAGGTGGTCGTTGGCGGGCCCCTCCTCGTATTGGTCAAAACTTATGTTATGCATATGAATTTGTCAATACTATATAGAACGCCAAGCATATCCATATAAACTATGGATATGCATAGAAATCCATACAAAAATAAAAAAAAATTATGTATAGAAAAATATACATATATTTATATAAGTGAATCGTATGGATATGGCTTATAGGTATAATACCTATAAGGCATAATAATGTATAACAAGTAAATATACATTGAAATGTGAATGCATTGTATGGATATGGCATATAAATGCCATATATATAGAAATAAATTGTATATCAATGATATAACAATTATAAACCTAGTGAGGGGCGGCACTAGTGAATGAATCGTATGGATATGGCTTATAGGTATAATACCTATAAGGCATAATAATGTATAATATAATAAATATACATTAAGATATGAATGGATTGTATAAATATGGCATAGAAATGCCATATACATAAGAATAAATGGTAGAATTTACCCATATATCACTGAAACATGATATATAAACCTAGTGATAGCTGGCACTAGTACTGTAAACAGGCACGCAGTAGTGCGTGGGGTAAAAAACTACTATAGGGAGGTGGTCGTTGGCGGGCCCCTCCTCGTATTGGTCAAAACTTATGTTATGCGTAAACATATGATTTTGTCAATACTATAAAGAAAACTTGTTTTGTACATACAAAACTAAATGAATTATATGGATATTGAAAAATAAATGGCATTATATCCATATAATGAAAATATACTTGTATTCTCTTATTATAAGAGAGAATACCGTATAGTTGGTTGGCAA
>NW_023665532.1:87500-94500 GCF_014743375.2 Drosophila subpulchrella
TTATAGTTTATTCAAATTAATTTGCTTGCATTTTAACACAGAATAAATGTTATTAATTTGATAAAGTGCTGATAGATTTATATGAATACAGTGCGTTAATTTTTCGGAATTATATAATGGCATAATTATCATTGATTTTTGTGTTTATTATATGCACTTGTATGATTAACAATGCGAAAGATTCAGGATACCTTCGGGACCCGTCTTGAAACACGGACCAAGGAGTCTAACATATGTGCAAGTTATTGGGATATAAACCTAATAGCGTAATTAACTTGACTAATAATGGGATTAGTTTTTTAACTATTTATAGCTAATTAACACAATCCCGGGGCGTTCTATATAGTTATGTATAATGATATTTATATTATTTATGCCTCTAACTGGAACGTACCTTGAGCATATATGCTGTGACCCGAAAGATGGTGAACTATACTTGATCAGGTTGAAGTCAGGGGAAACCCTGATGGAAGACCGAAACAGTTCTGACGTGCAAATCGATTGTCAGAATTGAGTATAGGGGCGAAAGACCAATCGAACCATCTAGTAGCTGGTTCCTTCCGAAGTTTCCCTCAGGATAGCTGGTGCATTTTAATGTTATATAAAATAATCTTATCTGGTAAAGCGAATGATTAGAGGCCTTAGGGTCGAAACGATCTTAACCTATTCTCAAACTTTAAATGGGTAAGAACCTTAACTTTCTTGATATGAAGTTCAAGGTTATGATATAATGTGCCCAGTGGGCCACTTTTGGTAAGCAGAACTGGCGCTGTGGGATGAACCAAACGTAATGTTACGGTGCCCAAATTAACAACTCATGCAGATACCATGAAAGGCGTTGGTTGCTTAAAACAGCAGGACGGTGATCATGGAAGTCGAAATCCGCTAAGGAGTGTGTAACAACTCACCTGCCGAAGCAACTAGCCCTTAAAATGGATGGCGCTTAAGTTGTATACCTATACATTACCGCTAAAGTAGATGATTTATATTACTTGTGATATAAATTTTGAAACTTTAGTGAGTAGGAAGGTACAATGGTATGCGTAGAAGTGTTTGGCGTAAGCCTGCATGGAGCTGCCATTGGTACAGATCTTGGTGGTAGTAGCAAATAATCGAATGAGACCTTGGAGGACTGAAGTGGAGAAGGGTTTCGTGTGAACAGTGGTTGATCACGAGTTAGTCGGTCCTAAGTTCAAGGCGAAAGCCGAAAATTTTCAAGTAAAACACAAATGCCATACAAATATAATTATATTATATAAATCAAGCTAATTAATATACTTGAATAATTTTGAACGAAAGGGAATACGGTTCCAATTCCGTAACCTGTTGAGTATCCGTTTGTTATTAAATATGGGCCTCGTGCTCATCCTGGCAACAGGAACGACCATAAAGAAGCCGTCGAGAGATATCGGAAGAGTTTTCTTTTCTGTTTTATAGCCGTACTACCATGGAAGTCTTTCGCAGAGAGATATGGTAGATGGGCTAGAAGAGCATGACATATACTGTTGTGTCGATATTTTCTCCTCGGACCTTGAAAATTTATGGTGGGGACACGCAAACTTCTCAACAGGCCGTACCAATATCCGCAGCTGGTCTCCAAGGTGAAGAGTCTCTAGTCGATAGAATAATGTAGGTAAGGGAAGTCGGCAAATTAGATCCGTAACTTCGGGATAAGGATTGGCTCTGAAGATTGAGATAGTCGGGCTTGATTGGGAAACAATAACATGGTTTATGTGCTCGTTCTGGGTAAATAGAGTGTCTGGCATTTATGTTGGTCACTTGTTCCCCGGATAGTTTAGTTACGTAGCCAATTGTGGAACTTTCTTGCTAAAATTTTTAAGAATACTAATTGGGTTAAACCAATTAGTTCTTATTAATTATAACGATTATCAATTAACAATCAATTCAGAACTGGCACGGACTTGGGGAATCCGACTGTCTAATTAAAACAAAGCATTGTGATGGCCCTAGCGGGTGTTGACACAATGTGATTTCTGCCCAGTGCTCTGAATGTCAAAGTGAAGAAATTCAAGTAAGCGCGGGTCAACGGCGGGAGTAACTATGACTCTCTTAAGGTAGCCAAATGCCTCGTCATCTAATTAGTGACGCGCATGAATGGATTAACGAGATTCCTACTGTCCCTATCTACACACAGTCTAATCTGGCAGTGTAAGTAACGTACCTGTGTATTTTGCTCGATTCGAAAATTCGTGTTTTTGGTTCCTCAAAAGTTACATTGGCGGAAGTGGTATCAGACTCCGCGGTTTGGCTGCGCGGTCAAGTAGTGTTGCTCGCGTGATCATACACACGCCAGGAGCGGCGAATACGCGTTTTCCTTTTGTGAACAATTGAAAGCATTTTTGGTAATTTGTGTTTTAAAAATTTGAGTCGAGCTGAAAAGGCTACTGGGCCTAACAAAAATTGGTGTGAGTGTATTTTTGAGTCCCATTTTTAACACACACCAAAGAGATGTCGGAGGGGGAGGATTCAATGAGCGAGGGCGAGATGCGCCTCGACGGTAAGCGCAGCCGAGGTAAGGTGCGAGACAACCAAAAAGCTAAGTTGATTGCGCTCGACGAGGAATCGTGGGCGAATATTGTTGAAACGGACAAGACTGGGACGACCAACCAGAGGGTCGCCCTTCATCATCTGCATCGTCCGCGAAGGGAGCTAGGGCGAAGATTGTTACACCCGGCGGAGAAAAAAAGCGCTCCAAAGGACGTCCTATGACGTCATCGATGGTGCATCGCGCGCAAAAGAGGTGAAGACTATCAAGACCACCGCTGACCCCGTCGCTGCTGCCAGTGCTGACGTCGCTACTAGCGCTGACGCCGCTGCTGACGCCGCTACTGCCGCCGCCGCTGGAGACGTCGTGAAGTATGACCACGCCATGGAGGTGGTGAGGGGTGGCCCCGGACGGATTTGGCGGGGAAGTTGCGAAGATTCGCACCGAGCTTATACTTGACACCAGCGTTATCGTGAGGAGCTCCACCAGGGAGCTGCTACTCGTCGTGGCCAAATATGAGGCCCTTATTTCGGCGCTCGCGCTGCGTAACGTGGTCCTGGAAGACCGATATCGGCAGTCCAAGAAGGCACCACCGCCGCCGCCGCCGCCGACTACCCAACCTGCTGCCCCGCGGATGCCCTCTGCATATGCCTCTGCATATCCAAGCCTCCCGATGCCATCCGCCGTTCGGTCCCGATCGCGCGAAAACCGCGCGAGACCTGCTGCCATTGTCCACGTTCCGACCGAAATTGCAGGTAAGGAGCTGGCGGAAAAGTCCGAAGGAGATTGCCCCTCGCTAGGAGTACGTCGCATGAGGTGAGAGGGGGCGCGTGCGGGCCATCATCCGCACGCCATCGTCCGGCGAGATACAAAAGGTCGTCGCCTCCAAGAAGTTTGTAGAAGTGGCCTAGGTGTGAAGGAAAGCCAGCGCAAACGCCGAAATTGTGGGTCAGGACGTGGACACTCCGACGCCGCCGATGAGTTTATGAGCGAGTTGTACAAAAAACGAACTTCGCTGAAAGATGACTCTGGAGTCCATAAAAGCAGGTGCGACTGGAGAAGTCCTGGTCGAAGGCTGACGGTGCCACAGTCAATGTGACGCTGGAAGTAAGCACCACGCCCTGGACGTGCTCGACGGCGGAAAGGCTATATTGGCTGGTCGCCTACCGCTGCCGGGCGTCAGGTGCGCCATACGCGTTGCCACAGATGTTGTTGGTTTGACCACAAGATAAAAGACTGCCGGTACAAGGAGAATGTCTGCCGGCAGTGCGGACAGAAACGCCACGTTGCGCGCGCATGTCAAACCCGTGGACTGCCGAATTGCCGTCACAAGGGATACCAGTCGGGGCACCACATGCTGTCCGGATGCTTCCGATATACGCGCGGTGCTTGCAAGGGTGAACTCTAGACATAATGTTTAGCTTCATCCAAGCTAATTGTGGTCGAGGCCGTTGCGCTGTCATCGAGCTTGCCAAGCAGATGAGAGATGTGGCCACCTGTTCGCACTAGTCAGGAGCCCTACGTGGACGCTGGCAAGCGACTCACTGGACTGCCTGGAGGAATGAGGATATTCGCCGATAGGAGGAAGAAAGAAAGCGCCATCATCGTGGACGACCCATCTGCCATCTGCATGCCCATCGAGGCTTGGACGACGGACTACGGAGTGTGCGTGAGTGTCACAGGAAGATATGGCACAATCTTTCTGGCCTCCGTATACTGCCAGCATCTAGCTGCTCGGAAGCCCTACACTGACTACCTGGATACGGTTCTGCTATTAGCTAGCAGAACACCGACAATCCTCGGACTTGATGCTAACGCAGTCTCCCCTATGTGGTTCAGCAAATCCCCAGACAACTCTGGAGACCGCCTGAACCGCGAAGGGGACAGCTCATGAACGAGTGGATAATCGCAAGCGGTGCCAGTGTACTGAATACGGCCAGCCAGGTGTTCACGTTCGATAATCACCGCTCTAGAAGTGATATCGACGTGACCTTCGCCAACGAAGCGGCGCGAGTGAGTATGGGCAACTACGATTGGAGAGTTGACTTCTGGGAGCTGAGTGACCACAACATTATCACTGTTGAGGTTACTCCAGATCCGAGCAGTACCGTTGAGAGCCTAGCTCCGGTACCGCAATGGAAGCTTCTCCATGCAAGTTGGGCGAAGATTCAGTGTAGAGTTAAGGAGTGCAGCACAGAGTCTCGAGGAACTGGAGGAATCGCCGTTGGACGACCATGTGTCTGCCCTTCGCTCCATCGTACACGATGGTGCGACAGGGTGATAGTGCGCAGGATACCTGCAGCGAGGGGAAACGTAATATGGTGGAATCCTGACTGAGTACCAAGCGCCAAGAGGTCGGAGACTGAGGCGTAGCTGCAGGCAGCTCGCCGGAGTGGACCGACGATGCTGAGCAACTTGCCGCTGGACTGAGATTTGCCTCAGCCAGTACAAGAAGCTTATCTTGACGACAAAGGAGCAAAAATGGCGGGACTTCGTGGGACGGCACAAGGATGATCCATGGGGGCACGTATACCGAATATGCCGAGGCCGGAAGAAGACAGCCGATCTCGGATGTCCTCCGGTCGACGGGCGCGCTTTCCGTAACTTGGCACGACTGCGCAAGTGTGCTCCTCCGCAAACTTTTCCCTGTTGGGAGTCGACGACACGAGAAGACATACCCCCTGGTGCCCCACCGATCCTCGAAGCCTTCGAGGTGGCAACCAGCGTCGCGAGGCTGAGAAGCGGCGATCGCCGGGTATGGATGGCATCACGGGCGGTATTGTCAAGGAGGTATGGCGTGCCATCCCTCAGCACTGACGAAGCTGTACTCTCGGGTGCATCTCGGAAGGATACTTTCGGCCGAGTGGAAGCAACCGAGAGTGATAGCGCTGGAAAGGGGCCAGATAAGGACAGGAGCGATCCTGCCTCTTATCGCGGCATATGCCTTTTGCCAGTGTTCGGAAAGGCGCTGAGGGAATCAGGGTGAATCGGCTGAAGGATGTGCTACCGGATGGCTGCAGATGGCAATTCGGATTCAGGCCTGGACGCTGCGTGGAGGATGCGTGGATGCACGCCAAAAACACCGTCGCCAACAGTCGCGAGAGAGAGGGTCCTTGAATCTTGTCGATTTCAAAGGAGCTTCGACAACGTGGAGTGGAGTGCGGTGCTGGATCGGCTTGTCGACGTAGGCTGTCGAGAAATCGACTTGTGGAAAAGCTATTTTTCCGGCCGTAGCGCAAGCAATCTCGCAGTAGAAGCAGCCACAGTTGCGGTTACACGGGGCTGCCCGCAAGGGTCCGTCAGTGGTCCATTATTTTGGAATTTACTGATGGATGTGCTGCTTCAGGCTTGGAGCCACATTGTGCTCTAGAGCGCGTTTGCAGATGATCTTATGCTTTTCGTCGACGGGAATCCCCGTGCCGATCTGGAGCGGCAAGGCGAGCATTGATGGACATCGTGGAGCCTGGGGAGCTGAGGTGGAGTGAGTGTGTCAACCAGCAAGACGGCAATAATGTTGCTGAAGGGACAGCTTTCACGCACGAGGAGACCGACGGTACGGTTTGCTGGAGCAAGCCTGCCTTACGTCACCAAATGCCGGTACCTTGGCATCTTAGTCGGCGAGCGGTTGAGTTTTCTCCCGCATATCTCTGCTCTCAGAGATCGGCTGGCTGGAGTTGCCGGAGGACTAGCGCGGGTGCTTCGAGTCGATTGGGGGCTCAGCTCCCGTGCTAAGAGGACGATTTACAGGACTCATGGTCCCCTTGCGCATCTTTGGTGCATAGTCTGGTACAAGGCGGCGAGTAGGGGCAAGTCCCTTAAACTCTCACCTCGTGCCAGAGGTCCATTCCTTTTAGGATGCTACCGGTATGACGCACAGTGTCCACGGTGGCACTGCAGGGCTTGCTGGTGCTCCTCCAATGGATCTGGATGCTCACAGGATCGCCGTGAAGTTCAAGCTGAGGAAGGATGTCCCCCTGGATGAGAGCGACTGGCTACACGGACAGACCTGTCCGTGTTGGACTGAAAGCTAAGATGGCGCTGCTAGACGAACGTCTGCTAAATGAGTGGCAACTCAGATGGGAATCGCGCAGGAACACGGCTCCGTGACTCGCGAGTTTTTCCCAGAGGCAGCGTTCGTCTACAAGAGGAAAGACTTTGTCTTTACCCTCAAAGCGGATTCTTGCTGACAGGAACACGGGTCGATGAACGCATTCTGCAAGGCAGGACCATCAGCACCACGACCGCAATGCTCATGTGGCGTGGCAAGAGAGGACTGGCGCCACATACTGTGTGAATGCGCCTGTACAACGATTGCGGGACCTGGATGCCTTGGAGTCGTCGAGACCAGGGAAGATGGATCGTCGCGGGAGTAGTCGAGACCCCAGAACGGATGCGTCTCTAGGAGTTTTTGCCGATGCGCCTTCTCGAGGCGAAGATGGATGCGCGAAGGGAGGAACCACAGGCGCCGGGACGTTAGTCCCACACCTCTTTTGC
>NW_023665533.1:0-10000 GCF_014743375.2 Drosophila subpulchrella
TTCTGACACCTCTTGTTAAAAACTCTTTAAACCAAAAGGTCGATAGGCCGAGCTTTGCTGTCCCTGTGTGTACTGAACACCGAGATCAATTCAGCATTTGCCCTTTTGCTCTATGTGTGGTTCTGTCCGCACTGAGCTGGCCTTGGGTACACCTCCGTTACTATTTGAGAGAATGTACCGCCCCAGTCAAACTCCCTACCTGGCAATGTCCTTGAATTGGATCATACCTGAATAATTGAGTTATACCAAATTTTCAAATCAAAATACATAAATGCACCGTTTTATTAAAGAATTGTTTGCGATTATATAACAAACTCGTGATACTTTGATCAAGAAGCTTGCATCAAAAACCCAATAACCATAAGATATAATAAATATATCCGTATAATGGCTAGGAAATGATACACGTTCCATTTAATCAAGTAAGTAAGGAAACAATAAGAGTAGTGGTATTTCATTGGCGATACCAAACCGAAGTCTAATATCTCCCACTTATTCTACACCTCTTATGTCTCCTTACACTGCCAGATTAGAGTCAAGCTCAAAAGGGTCTTCTTTCCCCGCTAATTATTCCAAGCCCGTTCCCTTGGCTGTGGTTTCGCTAGATAGTAGATAGGTAAGGTGTGTCTCGGATCCCTCCGAATTTATTTTACGTGGCGTGTTCCACAATGAAGGATTACAACCACGGCATTCTAATATACCCACAAGTGAGTATATAATGCACGGGTCTAGGTTAAGCGCCAGACAACGCCCCGGACTAGAAGCTATAGCTATGTAATAGCATCCACCCCAGTAGCAATTCGAGTACTTACTTGTCGGGCAAGCACTCCCCTTGCGTAGGGGCGAGATCTATCTAAAATCTCTACTGTTCTGTGGGTCACAGCACCCGAGTTGTATAACGCAACTCCACGTCGAGCCCGAGGACTCTACCCGCGATATAGGTGTCAACCACAGCCGACCACGATACTCCCCACAAGGGGCCAACCTCAATGAGCAGCCTTGGAGCTGCTCAACCCTGGTACCGAAATTACAGGCTCGGTGAGCCTCACCCCTTCAGCTCGACAAGCTCGGATTGGGCAACATTGCCATATTAGTCGCCTCCTACGACAAGCTATGGCATGCTGTGGCAGTATTCTTCGCCGCTACCACACGGCAAAGAGGTGTGGGACTAACGTCCCGGCGCCTGTGGTTCCTCCTCGTCGCATCCATCCTTCGCCTCGAGAAGCAGCATCGGCAAAACCTCCTAGGAGTACGCATCCGTTCTGGGGTCTCGACTACTCCCGCGACGATCCATCTTCCCTGGTCTCGAACGACTCCAAGGGCATCCAGGTCCCGCAAATCGTTGTACAGGCGGCATTCACACAGTATGTGCGCCAGTCCTCTCTTGCCACGCCACATGAGCATGCGGTCGTGGTGCTGAGGGTCCTGCTTTGCAGAAATGCGTTCATCGACCCGTGTCCTGTCAGCAAGAATCCGGCTTTGAGGGTAAAGACAAAGTCTTTCCTCTGTAGACGAACGCTGCCTCTGGGAAAAACTCGCGAGTCACGGAGCCGTGTTCCGCGCGATCCCATCTGAGTTGCCACTCATTTAGCAGACGTTCGTCTAGCAGCGCCATCTTAGCTTTCCAGTCCAACACGGACAGGTCCTGTCCGTGGAGCAGTCGCTCTCATCCAGGGGGACATCCTTCCTCAGCTTGAACTTCACGGCGATCCTGTGAGCATCCAGATCCATTGGAGGAGCACCAGCAAGCACCTGCAGTGCCACCGTGGACACTGTGCGGCATACCGGTAGGCATCCTAAAAGGATGGACCTCTGGCACGAGGTGAGGAGTTTAAGGGACTTGCCCCTACTCGCCGCCTTGTACCAGACCGAGGCACCAAAGAGTGCACAGGGGACCATGAGTCCGCTGTAAATCGTCCTCTTAGCACGGGAGCTGAGCCCCCAATCGACTCGAAGCACCCGCGCTAGTCCTCCGGCAACTCCAGCCAGCCGATCTCTGAGAGCAGAGATATGCGGGAGAAAACTCAACCGCTCGCCGACTAAGATGCCAAGGTACCGGCATTTGGTGACGTAAGGCAGGCTTGCTCCAGCAAACCGTACCGTCGGTCTCCTCGTGCGTGAAAGCTGTCCTTTCAGCAACATTATTGCCGTCTTGCTGGTTGACACACTCACTCCAACCTCAGCTCCCCAGGCTCCCACGATGTCCATCAACTGCTCGCCCTTCCGCTCCAGATCGGCACGGGAATTCCCGTCGACGAAAAGCAGAAGATCATCTGCAAACGCGCTCAGAGCACAATGTGGCTCCAAGCGCTGAAGCAGCACATCCATCAGTAAATTCCAAATAAATGGACCACTGACGGACCCTTGCGGGCAGCCCCGTGTAACCGCAACTGTGGCTGCTTCATACCTGCTGATGATGCTTGCGCTACGGCCGGAAAAATAGCTTTTCCACAAGTCGATTTCTCGACAGCCTACGTCGACAAGCCGATCCAGCACCGCACTCCACTCCACGTTGTCGAAGGCTCCCTTGAAATCGACAAAGATTCCAAGGACCCTCCTCTCGCGACTGTTGGCGACGGTGTTTTTGGCGTGCATCCACGCATCCTCCACGCAGCGTCCAGGCCTGAATCCGAATTGCCATCTGCAGCCATCCGGTAGCACATCCTTCAGCCGATTCACCATGATTCCCTCAAGCGCCTTTCCGAACACTGGCAAAAGGCATATGCCGCGATAAGAGGCAGGATCGCTCCTGTCCTTATCTGGCCCCTTTACCAGCGGTATCACTCTCGGGTGCTTCCACTCGGCCGGAAAGTATCCTTCCGAGATGCACCGAGAGTACAGCTTCGTCAGGTGCTGAGGGATGGCACGCCATACCTCCTTGACAATACCGCCCGTGATGCCATCCATACCCGGCGATCGCCGGCTTCTCAGCCTCGCGACGCTGGTTGCCACCTCGAAGGCTTCGAGGATCGGTGGGGCACCAGGGGGTATGTCTTCTCGTGTCGTCGACTCCGCAACAGGGAAAAAGTTGCGGAGGAGCACACTTGCGCAGTCGTGCCAAGTTACGGAAAGCGCGCCGTTCGACCGGAGACATCCGAGATCGGCTGTCTTCTTCCGGCCTCGGCATATTCGGTATACGTGCCCCCATGGATCATCCTTGTGCCGTCCCACGAAGTCCCGCCAGTTTTGCTCCTTTGTCGTCAAGATAAGCTTCTTGTACTGGCCTGAGGCAAATCTCAGTCCAGCGGCAAGTTGCTCAGCATCGTCGGTGCCACTCCGGCGAGCTGCCTGCAGCCTACGCCTCAGTCTCCGACCTCTCTTGGCGCTTGGTACTCAGCTCAGGATTCCACCATATTACGTTTCCCCTCGCTGCAGGTATCCTGCGCCCTATCACCCTGTCGCACACATCGTGTACGATGGAGCGAAGGGCAGACACATGGTCGTCCAACGGCGATTCCTCCAGTTCCTCGAGACTCTGTGCTGCACTCCTTAACTCTACACTGAATCTTCGCCAACTTGCATTGGAGAGCTTCCATTGCGGTACCGGAGCTAGGCTCTCAACGGTACTGCTCGGATCTGGAGTAACCTCAACAGTGATAATGTTGTGGTCACTCAGCTCCCAGAAGTCAACTCTCCAATCGTAGGTTGCCCATACTCGCGCCGCTTCGTTGGCGAAGGTCACGTCGATATCACTTCTAGAGCGGTGATTATCGAACGTGAACACCTGGCTGGCCGTATTCAGTACACTGGCACCGCTTGCGATTATCCACTCGTTCATGAGCTGTCCCCGTTCGCGGTTCAGGCGGTCTCCAGAGTTGTCTGGGGATTTGCTGAACCACATAGGGGAGACTGCGTTAGCATCAAGTCCGAGGATTGTCGGTGTTCTGCTAGCTAATAGCAGAACCGTATCCAGGTAGTCAGTGTAGGGCTCCAGAGCAGCTAGATGCTGGCAGTATACGGAGGCCAGAAAGATTGTGCCATATCTTCCTGTGACACTCACGCACACTCCGTAGTCCGTCGTCAAAGCCTCGATGGGCATGCAGATGGCAGATGGGTCGTCCACGATGATGGCAGCTTTCTTCCTCCTATCGGCGAATATCCTCATTCCTCCAGGCAGTCCAGTGAGTCGCTTGCCAGCGTCCACGTAGGGCTCCTGGACTAGTGCGAACAGGTGGCCAGCATCTCTCATCTGCTTGGCAAGCTCGATGACAGCGCAACGGCCTCGACCACAATTCGCTTGGATGAAGCTAAACATTATCAATGTCTAGCTTGCACCCTGGCTAGCAGCGCGCCGTATATCGGGCAGCCACCCGAAAGCATATAATGCCCCGAGGGCATACCCTTGTGACGGCAGTTGCGGCAGTCCACCGCATTTCTGCACTTCGCCGCGACGTGGTCGTTCTGTCCGCACTGGCGGCAGACCTGCTTCTCTCGGGCGTACCGACACTCATTGACCTTGTGGTCAAAGCCAAGGCATCGGTGGCACGCGTAGGTTCGCACCTGAGAGCGGCAGCGGTAGGAAAACCACTTAATGTATACTCTCCCGCCCTCGAGAACGGCCAGCGCCTGGTCGTCTACCTCCAGCGTCACATTGATTGTGGCACCGTCAGCAGCTGACCAGGGCTTGGTCGCCAGGACAACCGCTTCTGGAACTCCTTGAGGCTCATCTCTTCGAAGTTCTTCTCCCTGAGCTCCATCATAAACTCGTCCGGTCCCACGGAGGTGTCCACATCCTGGACCGTAACACGCGGCTTCGCAGCGGTGTTCCTCGACACCTTCAGGCCCACCTCGGCGAACTTTGCGGAGGCGACGACCTTCGTCATCTCCGCCTGCGAAGGCGTGCGAATGATCGCGCCGCCCCGCTTCAGCTCACGCACCTCGTGTACTCGTACGCCCAGAGCGGGCGCTACCTCCTTGCGGATCTTCTCAGCGATTTGCCTGCCTGACAGGGCCGGGTCGTCGCACGCAACGACAGCCGACCATGTCTCCCGAATCTTCCGCGGTGCGGGTACGGGGGCAAGGGGGGCAACAGGGGCAGCAGGTGAGGCGACTAGGTGCGCGCCTCTAGCAGCGGTGGCTGCATATGAGGCGGCCGAGGCGACCGGTGTCTGCCTCTTCAAGCGATCCTCCAGCACTCCGATGCGGATCAGCAGGGCTCCGACGACCTCCTCGTAGCGGTTTGCCAACAACTGCGTCTTAATGCTCACGGTAGGGCTCGCTACGTGGGACATCCTCAGGATATCCGCACGGATGTCGCCCATCTCGGCAGCAACGGCTCCGTTTCCCCTCCATTCCCTGTCCGAGAAGGATTTCTCTATGCTGGCTGGCACGACGAAGGTCCCTCCATCAGCAGCGGCTGCGACTGCGGCAGCGTCGGCGGGGGCAGCGGCGGGGGCAGCGGCGGCGGGCAGCGGCAGCGGCTGCGGCAGCGGCAGCGGCTGCGACTGCGGCAGCGTCAGCGGCGGGGGCAGCGGCGGGGGCAGCGGCAAAGGCGTCGGCAGGGCAGCGGCGGTTGCATCCAAGGCCAACACTTTGCACCTCGAGCCTCCCTCAGCGGCGCTTTTGTTGCGCTTGCCTCTGGCGCGCCTCTGCCCGAGCTGCTTCCACGGCTGCTCGCACTTTCGCTCCCGGACTCGTCGACCACCATTTTTGGTGGCGCCATCTGCCGGTTATCGGCCTTACTAAGTAAGCTCTTTGATATTCGAGACTTACCCCTTCCTATCAGCTGGTTCTCAAAAGCTCGGTCAGCTGATCAGCTGATCCAAGTTCAGCGGAGACACAAACCGCACAGCTGTGGGCGACAAAATGTGCCTAAATTAGGCAAACGCCTCTCTCGAGAGAGCGCCTCTCTCGCGACACACGTGTCTTAATGGAAAATTTCCAAAAAGAAAAACGCGAATATCGCCCGATTTCCGCAGAATTTCAAACGGAAAACACACGCACTGTGTTCGCAAGCACGAAACACGGATTTTCGCACTATTTTCAACAATGTACCTGTTGTTTTACTGCCTAAATGCACTTTACTCGCGGAGCGTACGGAAAAACACGTCTGTTCTCGCGAGCAACCAAACACCGACTGTGGTGTAGATAGGGACAGTAGGAATCTCGTTAATCCATTCATGCGCGTCACTAATTAGATGACGAGGCATTTGGCTACCTTAAGAGAGTCATAGTTACTCCCGCCGTTGACCCGCGCTTACTTGAATTTCTTCACTTTGACATTCAGAGCACTGGGCAGAAATCACATTGTGTCAACACCCGCTAGGGCCATCACAATGCTTTGTTTTAATTAGACAGTCGGATTCCCCAAGTCCGTGCCAGTTCTGAATTGATTGTTAATTGATAATCGTTATAATTAATAAGAACTAATTGGTTTAACCCAATTAGTATTCTTAAAAATTTTAGCAAGAAAGTTCCACAATTGGCTACGTAACTAAACTATCCGGGGAACAAGTGACCAACATAAATGCCAGACACTCTATTTACCCAGAACGAGCACATAAACCATGTTATTGTTTCCCAATCAAGCCCGACTATCTCAATCTTCAGAGCCAATCCTTATCCCGAAGTTACGGATCTAATTTGCCGACTTCCCTTACCTACATTATTCTATCGACTAGAGACTCTTCACCTTGGAGACCAGCTGCGGATATTGGTACGGCCTGTTGAGAAGTTTGCGTGTCCCCACCATAAATTTTCAAGGTCCGAGGAGAAAATATCGACACAACAGTATATGTCATGCTCTTCTAGCCCATCTACCATATCTCTCTGCGAAAGACTTCCATGGTAGTACGGCTATAAAACAGAAAAGAAAACTCTTCCGATATCTCTCGACGGCTTCTTTATGGTCGTTCCTGTTGCCAGGATGAGCACGAGGCCCATATTTAATAACAAACGGATACTCAACAGGTTACGGAATTGGAACCGTATTCCCTTTCGTTCAAAATTATTCAAGTATATTAATTAGCTTGATTTATATAATATAATTATATTTGTATGGCATTTGTGTTTTACTTGAAATTTTTCGGCTTTCGCCTTGAACTTAGGACCGACTAACTCGTGATCAACCACTGTTCACACGAAACCCTTCTCCACTTCAGTCCTCCAAGGTCTCATTCGATTATTTGCTACTACCACCAAGATCTGTACCAATGGCAGCTCCATGCAGGCTTACGCCAAACACTTCTACGCATACCATTGTACCTTCCTACTCACTAAAGTTTCAAAATTTATATCACAAGTAATATAAATCATCTACTTTAGCGGTAATGTATAGGTATACAACTTAAGCGCCATCCATTTTAAGGGCTAGTTGCTTCGGCAGGTGAGTTGTTACACACTCCTTAGCGGATTTCGACTTCCATGATCACCGTCCTGCTGTTTTAAGCAACCAACGCCTTTCATGGTATCTGCATGAGTTGTTAATTTGGGCACCGTAACATTACGTTTGGTTCATCCCACAGCGCCAGTTCTGCTTACCAAAAGTGGCCCACTGGGCACATTATATCATAACCTTGAACTTCATATCAAGAAAGTTAAGGTTCTTACCCATTTAAAGTTTGAGAATAGGTTAAGATCGTTTCGACCCTAAGGCCTCTAATCATTCGCTTTACCAGATAAGATTATTTTATATAACATTAAAATGCACCAGCTATCCTGAGGGAAACTTCGGAAGGAACCAGCTACTAGATGGTTCGATTGGTCTTTCGCCCCTATACTCAATTCTGACAATCGATTTGCACGTCAGAACTGTTTCGGTCTTCCATCAGGGTTTCCCCTGACTTCAACCTGATCAAGTATAGTTCACCATCTTTCGGGTCACAGCATATATGCTCAAGGTACGTTCCAGTTAGAGGCATAAATAATATAAATATCATTATACATAACTATATAGAACGCCCCGGGATTGTGTTAATTAGCTATAAATAGTTAAAAAACTAATCCCATTATTAGTCAAGTTAATTACGCTATTAGGTTTATATCCCAATAACTTGCACATATGTTAGACTCCTTGGTCCGTGTTTCAAGACGGGTCCCGAAGGTATCCTGAATCTTTCGCATTGTTAATCATACAAGTGCATATAATAAACACAAAAATCAATGATAATTATGCCATTATATAATTCCGAAAATTAACGCACTGTATTCATATAAATCTATCAGCACTTTATCAAATTAATAACATTTATTCTGTGTTAAAATGCAAGCAAATTAATTTGAATAAACTATAAGTTATATTTTATGATAAATTTTGTATGCTAATAGATTACAATGTCCTTATATGGAAAAAATGCACACTATTATCATAATATTGTTTAAATATTACAATTTTAATGATGAATTTTCCATAACGGATATTCAGGTTCATCGGGCTTAACCTCTAAGCAGTTTCACGTACTGTTTAACTCTCTATTCAGAGTTCTTTTCAACTTTCCCTCACGGTACTTGTTTACTATCGGTCTCATGGTTATATTTAGTTTTAGATGGAGTTTACCACCCACTTAGTGCTGCACTATCAAGCAACACGACTCTTTGGAAACATCATCTAGTAATCATTAACGTTATACGGGCCTGGCACCCTCTATGGGTAAATGGCCTCATTTAAGAAGGACTTAAATCGTTAATTTCTCATACTAGAATATTGACGCTCCATACACTGCATCTCACATTTGCCATATAGACAAAGTGACTTAGTGCTGAACTGATTTCTTTTCGCTCGCCGCTACTAAGAAAATCCTGGTTAGTTTCTTTTCCTCCCCTAATTAATATGCTTAAATTCAGGGGGTAGTCCCATATGAGTTGAGGTTGTGTATAACTTTTTTTGCAATTAATTCTTTATATATAATGATAAAACATTTTATTAAATTCGTTATATATTTTATATATTTGTATGGCATTTGTTTGGTCTAACGAATCAACGAAGAATAATAATATTGTCAACGGCTTTCTATTTACTAATCTTTAATAAGAGACAATTCTAGATAAATTTTTTATGCTAGACATTTCTCAGTATTATTTGATTGAAAAAGAAAATATTTCTCTTCGTTTTTCACATTCAAATTATTTACTAATGTGAGATAATGTTTTTCATATATTTGTTAATATTATGAATAATATAATAATTAAATTATTATTATCCAATAATATACCATATGCTTATAAAATTTCATTATAAAATTTATATAAACAACTTAATTAGCATAGTCTTACAACCCTCAACCATATGTAGTCCAAGCAGCACTATAAAATTAATTAAAGTACATAACAGCATGGACTGCGATATGCGTTCAAAATGTCGATGTTCATGTGTCCTGCAGTTCACACGATGACGCACAGTTTGCTGCGTTCTTCATCGACCCATGAGCCGAGTGATCCACCGCTTAGAGTTTTATATATTGGTTTGGTAATTTTGTCATATATGTTTTTATTGAAAGAAATTAAAAATACACCATTTTACTGGCATATATCAATTCCTTCAATAAATTGATTTTTATACCTAAAACGAATGCTGCGAAATGTCTTAGTTTCATATAACCAATAATATATCAAGTATTTTTTAAATGGCATTTACGGTATTAATACTTTTTTTTAGCGATATATATTGAAATTTATATAAAACATTAACCTGTAATAATCAGGTACAACATTGTACATTTTAGGTTGTTGCATTATCCAATGTATGCGCATAACTGAGATGAACAATACATATCGCAACGCGTGTATATTATGGTCCATATACACACAGTGTTTTATTAATTAATTGCATTTAATATACAATATAATAATAATATTAAATAAATTTAATAATTTCGATTTGCTTGTTCGAATTTGTTATTTGTTTGCTTTTGCTTATTTATTTATCTCTTATTTAATGCAATAATATATTTATTATTACAATTATTATTTCGATTTGCTTGTTCGAAATTTTATATTTGATCTATAAAAGATCATATTTTTGGCAATTTATATTTTATTTGTATTACTATAATATATTATATTA
>NW_023665533.1:12500-22500 GCF_014743375.2 Drosophila subpulchrella
TCTTTTAATATAGGGACACCTCTTTTAATTTATCCCCGCAGGGAATTATCACATAACTCAGTATGTGATAATGGCAGACCAATATACATATATATCAAGATTATCAATACAAAATATATATCATTATTAGCCTGCCTCAATTGTAATTATTTATTTGGATTAACGATAAAGTTCGGAAACAATTTGTTATTCTATGTATAATAGAAACCTTGGCCTTTGTTTCAACATTATTATCTTTGGGCTTAAAATATTAACCGTGGAGCCAAGTCTCATATTCATAAATGAATAAAGAAACAAATTTGACGGATTAATATCTTCTCTACCGACAGACAGTATTTTGTCACGTCAATAGTAGATGGCCGGCCCATTGACCATCCTATAGTAGTTTTTGGACCCAATATCTTTAATTCGGGTATTTTCAATTGTCTTTGCCAATCAACCGTTTGGTACTCTCTCATATAATAAGAGAATACACATATAATTCCATTATATGGATATATCTTCATTATTTTATTTGCTACATCACCCTATAATAGTTTTTGAACCCGTCAACTTCAATTCGGGTATTTTCAATTGTCTTTGCCAACCATTTATATGGTATTCTCTATTATAATAAGAGAATACTAGTGTATATCCATTATATGGATATATCATCTTCATATTATTTGCTACACCACCCTATAGTAGTTTTTGAACCCATCATCTGCAATTCGGGTATTTTCAATTGTCTTTGCCAACCAACTATACGGTATTCTCTCTTATAATAAGAGAATACAAGTATATTTTCATTATATGGATATAATGCCATTTATTTTTCAATATCCATATAATTCATTTAGTTTTGTATGTACAAAACAAGTTTTCTTTATAGTATTGACAAAATCATATGTTTACGCATAACATAAGTTTTGACCAATACGAGGAGGGGCCCGCCAACGACCACCTCCCTATAGTAGTTTTTTACCCCACGCACTACTGCGTGCCTGTTTACAGTACTAGTGCCAGCTATCACTAGGTTTATATATCATGTTTCAGTGATATATGGGTAAATTCTACCATTTATTCTTATGTATATGGCATTTCTATGCCATATTTATACAATCCATTCATATCTTAATGTATATTTATTATATTATACATTATTATGCCTTATAGGTATTATACCTATAAGCCATATCCATACGATTCATTCACTAGTGCCGCCCCTCACTAGGTTTATAATTGTTATATCATTGATATACAATTTATTTCTATATATATGGCATTTATATGCCATATCCATACAATGCATTCACATTTCAATGTATATTTACTTGTTATACATTATTATGCCTTATAGGTATTATACCTATAAGCCATATCCATACGATTCACTTATATAAATATATGTATATTTTTCTATACATAATTTTTTTTACTTTTGTATGGTTTTCTATGCATATCCATAGTTTATATGGATATGCTTGGCGTTCTATATAGTATTGACAAATTCATATGCATAACATAAGTTTTGACCAATACGAGGAGGGGCCCGCCAACGACCACCTCCCTATAGTAGTTTTTTACCCCACGCACTATTGCGTGCCTGTTTACAGTACTAGTGCCAGCTATCACTAGGTTTATATATCGTGTTTCAGTGATATATGGGTAAATTCTACCATTTATTCTTATGTATATGGCATTTCTATGCCATATTTATACAATCCATTCATATCTTAATGTATATTTATTATATTATACATTATTATGCCTTATAGGTATTATACCTATAAGCCATATCCATACGATTCATTCACTAGTGCCGCCCCTCACTAGGTTTATAATTGTTATATCATTGATATACAATTTATTTCTATATATATGGCATTTATATGCCATATCCATACAATGCATTCACATTTCAATGTATATTTACTTGTTATACATTATTATGCCTTATAGGTATTATACCTATAAGCCATATCCATACGATTCACTTATATAAATATATGTATATTTTTCTATACATAATTTTTTTTATTTTTGTATGGATTTCTATGCATATCCATAGTTTATATGGATATGCTTGGCGTTCTATATAGTATTGACAAATTCATATGCATAACATAAGTTTTGACCAATACGAGGAGGGGCCCGCCAACGACCACCTCCCTATAGTAGTTTTTTACCCCACGCACTATTGCGTGCCTGTTTACAGTACTAGTGCCAGCTATCACTAGGTTTATATATCGTGTTTCAGTGATATATGGGTAAATTCTACCATTTATTCTTATGTATATGGCATTTCTATGCCATATTTATACAATCCATTCATATCTTAATGTATATTTATTATATTATACATTATTATGCCTTATAGGTATTATACCTATAAGCCATATCCATACGATTCATTCACTAGTGCCGCCCCTCACTAGGTTTATAATTGTTATATCATTGATATACAATTTATTTCTATATATATGGCATTTATATGCCATATCCATACAATGCATTCACATTTCAATGTATATTTACTTGTTATACATTATTATGCCTTATAGGTATTATACCTATAAGCCATATCCATACGATTCACTTATATAAATATATGTATATTTTTCTATACATAATTTTTTTTTACTTTTGTATGGTTTTCTATGCATATCCATAGTTTATATGGATATGCTTGGCGTTCTATATAGTATTGACAAATTCATATGCATAACATAAGTTTTGACCAATACGAGGAGGGGCCCGCCAACGACCACCTCCCTATAGTAGTTTTTTACCCCACGCACTATTGCGTGCCTGTTTACAGTACTAGTGCCAGCTATCACTAGGTTTATATATCGTGTTTCAGTGATATATGGGTAAATTCTACCATTTATTCTTATGTATATGGCATTTCTATGCCATATTTATACAATCCATTCATATCTTAATGTATATTTATTATATTATACATTATTATGCCTTATAGGTATTATACCTATAAGCCATATCCATACGATTCATTCACTAGTGCCGCCCCTCACTAGGTTTATAATTGTTATATCATTGATATACAATTTATTTCTATATATATGGCATTTATATGCCATATCCATACAATGCATTCACATTTCAATGTATATTTACTTGTTATACATTATTATGCCTTATAGGTATTATACCTATAAGCCATATCCATACGATTCACTTATATAAATATATGTATATTTTTCTATACATAATTTTTTTTTACTTTTGTATGGTTTTCTATGCATATCCATAGTTTATATGGATATGCTTGGCGTTCTATATAGTATTGACAAATTCATATGCATAACATAAGTTTTGACCAATACGAGGAGGGGCCCGCCAACGACCACCTCCCTATAGTAGTTTTTTACCCCACGCACTATTGCGTGCCTGTTTACAGTACTAGTGCCAGCTATCACTAGGTTTATATATCGTGTTTCAGTGATATATGGGTAAATTCTACCATTTATTCTTATGTATATGGCATTTCTATGCCATATTTATACAATCCATTCATATCTTAATGTATATTTATTATATTATACATTATTATGCCTTATCGATTCATTCACTAGTGCCGCCCCTCACTAGGTTTATAATTGTTATATCATTGATATACAATTTATTTCTATATATATGGCATTTATATGCCATATCCATACAATGCATTCACATTTCAATGTATATTTACTTGTTATACATTATTATGCCTTATAGGTATTATACCTATAAGCCATATCCATACGATTCACTTATATAAATATATGTATATTTTTCTATACATAATTTTTTTTTACTTTTGTATGGATTTCTATGCATATCCATAGTTTATATGGATATGCTTGGCGTTCTATATAGTATTGACAAATTCATATGCATAACATAAGTTTTGACCAATACGAGGAGGGGCCCGCCAACGACCACCTCCCTATAGTAGTTTTTTACCCCACGCACTATTGCGTGCCTGTTTACAGTACTAGTGCCAGCTATCACTAGGTTTATATATCGTGTTTCAGTGATATATGGGTAAATTCTACCATTTATTCTTATGTATATGGCATTTCTATGCCATATTTATACAATCCATTCATATCTTAATGTATATTTATTATATTATACATTATTATGCCTTATAGGTATTATACCTATAAGCCATATCCATACGATTCATTCACTAGTGCCGCCCCTCACTAGGTTTATAATTGTTATATCATTGATATACAATTTATTTCTATATATATGGCATTTATATGCCATATCCATACAATGCATTCACATTTCAATGTATATTTACTTGTTATACATTATTATGCCTTATAGGTATTATACCTATAAGCCATATCCATACGATTCACTTATATAAATATATGTATATTTTTCTATACATAATTTTTTTTTACTTTTGTATGGATTTCTATGCATATCCATAGTTTATATGGATATGCTTGGCGTTCTATATAGTATTGACAAATTCATATGCATAACATAAGTTTTGACCAATACGAGGAGGGGCCCGCCAACGACCACCTCCCTATAGTAGTTTTTTACCCCACGCACTATTGCGTGCATGTTTACAGTACTAGTGCCAGCTATCATTAGGTTTATATATCGTGTTTCAGTGATATATGGGTAAATTCTACCATTTATTCTTATGTATGTATATGGCATTTCTATGCCATATTTATATAATTCATTCATATCTTAATTTATATTTATTATATTATACATTATTATGCCTTATAGGTATTATACCTATAAGCCATATCCATACGATTCATATACTAGTGCAGCCCCTCACTAGGTTTATATATCTCATTTTAATTATATATTGGTAAATTCTATTATTTATTCTTGTGTATATGGCACTTATATGCCGCCATATCTATAAAAATGCATTTATATTTCAATGTATATTTTCTATATTATACATTATTATGCCTTAAAAAGTTATTATACCTACCATAAGGCGATATCCATACGATTCATTTATATAAAAGATATATGTATAATTTTCTATACATAATTTTTTTTTATGAATATATGGGTTTCCTAAGCATATCCATATAATACATTTAGTTTTATATGGATTAGATTGGTCTTCTTTATTGTATTGCCAAACTCATATTGATAAAATAAGTTTTGAACAATAAGAGGATCAGCCGCCAACCAACCAACCACTGCTACCATTGGAGGAACATATACTTACTTTTTATATGTCCTCTTACTTGAATGGTCCTCTCTTTACTTGAAAATTTCATTACCATAGGAATCTATTTATACATGGAATATGATTTCCACTACTTTTTCGCGTCACTAATAATTAATATGACGATACAGACTTGCTACCATAACATAAGTCTTGAACAATAATAGGAGCAGCCGCCAACCAACCACCAACCAACCAACCACTGCTACCATTGATAGTAATTTTATATGTCCTCTTTAGTTGAATTTCAATACCATAGGAATATTTATACATGGAATATGTTTTGCCACTACTTTTTCGCGTCACTAATAATATGACGATACAGTCTTGCTACCATAACATAAGTTTTGAACAATAAGAGGAGCAGACACACCAACCAACCAACCGCGCTGCTACCATTATATATACTTATATTTATATAAGTCCTCTTTACTTGAATGGCCTCTTTACTTGAATTTCAATACCATAGGAATATTTATTTATACATGGAATATGTTTTGCCACTACTTTTTCGCGTCACTAATAATATGACGATATAGACTTGCTACCATAACATAAGTTTTGAACAATAAGAGGAGCAGACACCAACCAACCAACCGCTGCTACCATTGAATGAACCATATATACAAACTTTTATATATGTCCTCTTTACTTGAATTTTAATACCATAGGAATATTTATACATGGAATATGTTTGCCACTTTATCATCGCGTCACTAATAAGATGACGATACATTTTGTTTGTTCAATATTTACTTATATATTGATGTTTCCAATTTAGGTCTTTTATATTTCTTCTTCCCTACCTTACACACCACAAACAAAGTGGCGTGCGATGCTGCAAGCAAGCATAATGATTATGCCCGCTTGCAACATCTTTATTATCGAATCATCAAGCAAAGGATAAGCTTCAGTGGATCGCAGTATGGCAGCTGCTCAACCACTTACAACACCTTGCCTGTTACAAAAGTCGTTTACAATTGATTCTAGGCTTTGTCATTGTATTAAATAATGCTTTTATATGTAACTAGCGCGGCATCAGGTGATCAAAGATCCTCCCAATTTACTATGTTACAAATTACATTGGCATCACATCCATTGTCGTTTATAAAGTAAATTATAAACTTTAAATGGTTTAGAAGCCATACAATGCAAATTGCCCCTTATTTATCATTGCAGTCCAGCACGGATACGACCTTAGAGGCGTTCAGGCATAATCCAACGGACGTAGCGTCATACCACTGTTCGCTCGAACAAGTATTGTGCCATTGGTCCGTACCTGCGGTTCCTCTCGTACTACGCAGGAATGCTGTCGCAACAACGTTTTGTCATTAGTAGGGTAAAACTAACCTGTCTCACGACGGTCTAAACCCAGCTCACGTTCCCTTGCATGGGTGAACAATCCAACGCTTGGTGAATTTTGCTTCACAATGATAGGAAGAGCCGACATCGAAGGATCAAAAAGCGACGTCGCTATGAACGCTTGGCCGCCACAAGCCAGTTATCCCTATGGTAACTTTTCTGACACCTCTTGTTAAAAACTCTTTAAACCAAAAGGATCGATAGGCCGAGCTTTTGCTGTCCCTGTGTGTACTGAACACCGAGATCAAGTCAGCATTTGCCCTTTTGCTCTATGTGTGGTTTCTGTCCGCACTGAGCTGGCCTTGGGACACCTCCGTTATTATTTGAGAGATGTACCGCCCCAGTCAAACTCCCTACCTGGCAATGTCCTTGAATTGGATCATACCTGAGTAATTGGAGTTATACCAAATTTTCAAATCAAAAATACATAAATGCACCGTTTTATTAAAGAATTTGTTTGCGATTATATAACAAACTCGTGATACTTTGATCAAGAAGCTTGCATCAAAACCCAATACCATAAGATATAATAAATATATCCGTATAATGGCTAGGAAATGATACACGTTCCATTTAATCAAGTAAGTAAGGAAACAATAAGAGTAGTGGTATTTCATTGGCGATACCAAACCGAAGTCTAATATCTCCCACTTATTCTACACCTCTTATGTCTCCTTACACTGCCAGATTAGAGTCAAGCTCAAAAGGGTCTTCTTTCCCCGCTAATTATTCCAAGCCCGTTCCCTTGGCTGTGGTTTCGCTAGATAGTAGATAGGGACAGTAGGAATCTCGTTAATCCATTCATGCGCGTCACTAATTAGATGACGAGGCATTTGGCTACCTTAAGAGAGTCATAGTTACTCCCGCCGTTGACCCGCGCTTACTTGAATTTCTTCACTTTGACATTCAGAGCACTGGGCAGAAATCACATTGTGTCAACACCCGCTAGGGCCATCACAATGCTTTGTTTTAATTAGACAGTCGGATTCCCCAAGTCCGTGCCAGTTCTGAATTGATTGTTAATTGATAATCGTTATAATTAATAAGAACTAATTGGTTTAACCCAATTAGTATTCTTAAAAATTTTAGCAAGAAAGTTCCACAATTGGCTACGTAACTAAACTATCCGGGGAACAAGTGACCAACATAAATGCCAGACACTCTATTTACCCAGAACGAGCACATAAACCATGTTATTGTTTCCCAATCAAGCCCGACTATCTCAATCTTCAGAGCCAATCCTTATCCCGAAGTTACGGATCTAATTTGCCGACTTCCCTTACCTACATTATTCTATCGACTAGAGACTCTTCACCTTGGAGACCAGCTGCGGATATTGGTACGGCCTGTTGAGAAGTTTGCGTGTCCCCACCATAAATTTTCAAGGTCCGAGGAGAAAATATCGACACAACAGTATATGTCATGCTCTTCTAGCCCATCTACCATATCTCTCTGCGAAAGACTTCCATGGTAGTACGGCTATAAAACAGAAAAGAAAACTCTTCCGATATCTCTCGACGGCTTCTTTATGGTCGTTCCTGTTGCCAGGATGAGCACGAGGCCCATATTTAATAACAAACGGATACTCAACAGGTTACGGAATTGGAACCGTATTCCCTTTCGTTCAAAATTATTCAAGTATATTAATTAGCTTGATTTATATAATATAATTATATTTGTATGGCATTTGTGTTTTACTTGAAAATTTTCGGCTTTCGCCTTGAACTTAGGACCGACTAACTCGTGATCAACCACTGTTCACACGAAACCCTTCTCCACTTCAGTCCTCCAAGGTCTCATTCGATTATTTGCTACTACCACCAAGATCTGTACCAATGGCAGCTCCATGCAGGCTTACGCCAAACACTTCTACGCATACCATTGTACCTTCCTACTCACTAAAGTTTCAAAATTTATATCACAAGTAATATAAATCATCTACTTTAGCGGTAATGTATAGGTATACAACTTAAGCGCCATCCATTTTAAGGGCTAGTTGCTTCGGCAGGTGAGTTGTTACACACTCCTTAGCGGATTTCGACTTCCATGATCACCGTCCTGCTGTTTTAAGCAACCAACGCCTTTCATGGTATCTGCATGAGTTGTTAATTTGGGCACCGTAACATTACGTTTGGTTCATCCCACAGCGCCAGTTCTGCTTACCAAAAGTGGCCCACTGGGCACATTATATCATAACCTTGAACTTCATATCAAGAAAGTTAAGGTTCTTACCCATTTAAAGTTTGAGAATAGGTTAAGATCGTTTCGACCCTAAGGCCTCTAATCATTCGCTTTACCAGATAAGATTATTTTATATAACATTAAAATGCACCAGCTATCCTGAGGGAAACTTCGGAAGGAACCAGCTACTAGATGGTTCGATTGGTCTTTCGCCCCTATACTCAATTCTGACAATCGATTTGCACGTCAGAACTGTTTCGGTCTTCCATCAGGGTTTCCCCTGACTTCAACCTGATCAAGTATAGTTCACCATCTTTCGGGTCACAGCATATATGCTCAAGGTACGTTCCAGTTAGAGGCATAAATAATATAAATATCATTATACATAACTATATAGAACGCCCCGGGATTGTGTTAATTAGCTATAAATAGTTAAAAAACTAATCCCATTATTAGTCAAGTTAATTACGCTATTAGGTTTATATCCCAATAACTTGCACATATGTTAGACTCCTTGGTCCGTGTTTCAAGACGGGTCCCGAAGGTATCCTGAATCTTTCGCATTGTTAATCATACAAGTGCATATAATAAACACAAAAATCAATGATAATTATGCCATTATATAATTCCGAAAAATTAACGCACTGTATTCATATAAATCTATCAGCACTTTATCAAATTAATAACATTTATTCTGTGTTAAAATGCAAGCAAATTAATTTGAATAAACTATAAGTTATATTTTATGATAAATTTTGTATGCTAATAGATTACAATGTCCTTATATGGAAAAAATGCACACTATTATCATAATATTGTTTAAATATTACAATTTTAATGATGAATTTTCCATAACGGATATTCAGGTTCATCGGGCTTAACCTCTAAGCAGTTTCACGTACTGTTTAACTCTCTATTCAGAGTTCTTTTCAACTTTCCCTCACGGTACTTGTTTACTATCGGT
This sequence comes from Drosophila subpulchrella, assembly GCF_014743375.2. Classification (NCBI taxonomy): domain Eukaryota; kingdom Metazoa; phylum Arthropoda; class Insecta; order Diptera; family Drosophilidae; genus Drosophila; species Drosophila subpulchrella. Next base: position 22,217 of record NW_023665533.1, read on the forward strand.
CTCATGGTTATATTTAGTTTTAGATGGAGTTTACCACCCACTTAGTGCTGCACTATCAAGCAACACGACTCTTTGGAAACATCATCTAGTAATCATTAACGTTATACGGGCCTGGCACCCTCTATGGGTAAATGGCCTCATTTAAGAAGGACTTAAATCGTTAATTTCTCATACTAGAATATTGACGCTCCATACACTGCATCTCACATTTGCCATATAGACAAAGTGACTTAGTGCTGAACTGATTTCTTTTCGCTCGCCGCTACTAAGAAAATCCTGGTTAG
>NW_023665533.1:27500-37500 GCF_014743375.2 Drosophila subpulchrella
TTTATTTCTATATATATGGCATTTATATGCCATATCCATACAATGCATTCACATTTCAATGTATATTTACTTGTTATACATTATTATGCCTTATAGGTATTATACCTATAAGCCATATCCATACGATTCACTTATATAAATATATGTATATTTTTCTATACATAATTTTTTTTTATTTTTGTATGGATTTCTATGCATATCCATAGTTTATATGGATATGCTTGGCGTTCTATATAGTATTGACAAATTCATATGCATAACATAAGTTTTGACCAATACGAGGAGGGGCCCGCCAACGACCACCTCCCTATAGTAGTTTTTTACCCCACGCACTATTGCGTGCCTGTTTACAGTACTAGTGCCAGCTATCACTAGGTTTATATATCGTGTTTCAGTGATATATGGGTAAATTCTACCATTTATTCTTATGTATATGGCATTTCTATGCCATATTTATACAATCCATTCATATCTTAATGTATATTTATTATATTATACATTATTATGCCTTATAGGTATTATACCTATAAGCCATATCCATACGATTCATTCACTAGTGCCGCCCCTCACTAGGTTTATAATTGTTATATCATTGATATACAATTTATTTCTATATATATGGCATTTATATGCCATATCCATACAATGCATTCACATTTCAATGTATATTTACTTGTTATACATTATTATGCCTTATAGGTATTATACCTATAAGCCATATCCATACGATTCACTTATATAAATATATGTATATTTTTTCTATACATAATTTTTTTTTACTTTTGTATGGTTTTCTATGCATATCCATAGTTTATATGGATATGCTTGGCGTTCTATATAGTATTGACAAATTCATATGCATAACATAAGTTTTGACCAATACGAGGAGGGGCCCGCCAACGACCACCTCCCTATAGTAGTTTTTTACCCCACGCACTATTGCGTGCCTGTTTACAGTACTAGTGCCAGCTATCACTAGGTTTATATATCGTGTTTCAGTGATATATGGGTAAATTCTACCATTTATTCTTATGTATATGGCATTTCTATGCCATATTTATACAATCCATTCATATCTTAATGTATATTTATTATATTATACATTATTATGCCTTATAGGTATTATACCTATAAGCCATATCCATACGATTCATTCACTAGTGCCGCCCCTCACTAGGTTTATAATTGTTATATCATTGATATACAATTTATTTCTATATATATGGCATTTATATGCCATATCCATACAATGCATTCACATTTCAATGTATATTTACTTGTTATACATTATTATGCCTTATAGGTATTATACCTATAAGCCATATCCATACGATTCACTTATATAAATATATGTATATTTTTCTATACATAATTTTTTTTTACTTTTGTATGGTTTTCTATGCATATCCATAGTTTATATGGATATGCTTGGCGTTCTATATAGTATTGACAAATTCATATGCATAACATAAGTTTTGACCAATACGAGGAGGGGCCCGCCAACGACCACCTCCCTATAGTAGTTTTTTACCCCACGCACTATTGCGTGCCTGTTTACAGTACTAGTGCCAGCTATCACTAGGTTTATATATCGTGTTTCAGTGATATATGGGTAAATTCTACCATTTATTCTTATGTATATGGCATTTCTATGCCATATTTATACAATCCATTCATATCTTAATGTATATTTATTATATTATACATTATTATGCCTTATAGGTATTATACCTATAAGCCATATCCATACGATTCATTCACTAGTGCCGCCCCTCACTAGGTTTATAATTGTTATATCATTGATATACAATTTATTTCTATATATATGGCATTTATATGCCATATCCATACAATGCATTCACATTTCAATGTATATTTACTTGTTATACATTATTATGCCTTATAGGTATTATACCTATAAGCCATATCCATACGATTCACTTATATAAATATATGTATATTTTTCTATACATAATTTTTTTTTACTTTTGTATGGTTTTCTATGCATATCCATAGTTTATATGGATATGCTTGGCGTTCTATATAGTATTGACAAATTCATATGCATAACATAAGTTTTGACCAATACGAGGAGGGGCCCGCCAACGACCACCTCCCTATAGTAGTTTTTTACCCCACGCACTATTGCGTGCCTGTTTACAGTACTAGTGCCAGCTATCACTAGGTTTATATATCGTGTTTCAGTGATATATGGGTAAATTCTACCATTTATTCTTATGTATATGGCATTTCTATGCCATATTTATACAATCCATTCATATCTTAATGTATATTTATTATATTATACATTATTATGCCTTATAGGTATTATACCTATAAGCCATATCCATACGATTCATTCACTAGTGCCGCCCCTCACTAGGTTTATAATTGTTATATCATTGATATACAATTTATTTCTATATATATGGCATTTATATGCCATATCCATACAATGCATTCACATTTCAATGTATATTTACTTGTTATACATTATTATGCCTTATAGGTATTATACCTATAAGCCATATCCATACGATTCACTTATATAAATATATGTATATTTTTCTATACATAATTTTTTTTACTTTTGTATGGATTTCTATGCATATCCATAGTTTATATGGATATGCTTGGCGTTCTATATAGTATTGACAAATTCATATGCATAACATAAGTTTTGACCAATACGAGGAGGGGCCCGCCAACGACCACCTCCCTATAGTAGTTTTTTACCCCACGCACTATTGCGTGCCTGTTTACAGTACTAGTGCCAGCTATCACTAGGTTTATATATCGTGTTTCAGTGATATATGGGTAAATTCTACCATTTATTCTTATGTATATGGCATTTCTATGCCATATTTATACAATCCATTCATATCTTAATGTATATTTATTATATTATACATTATTATGCCTTATAGGTATTATACCTATAAGCCATATCCATACGATTCATTCACTAGTGCCGCCCCTCACTAGGTTTATAATTGTTATATCATTGATATACAATTTATTTCTATATATATGGCATTTATATGCCATATCCATACAATGCATTCACATTTCAATGTATATTTACTTGTTATACATTATTATGCCTTATAGGTATTATACCTATAAGCCATATCCATACGATTCACTTATATAAATATATGTATATTTTTCTATACATAATTTTTTTTTACTTTTGTATGGATTTCTATGCATATCCATAGTTTATATGGATATGCTTGGCGTTCTATATAGTATTGACAAATTCATATGCATAACATAAGTTTTGACCAATACGAGGAGGGGCCCGCCAACGACCACCTCCCTATAGTAGTTTTTTACCCCACGCACTATTGCGTGCATGTTTACAGTACTAGTGCCAGCTATCATTAGGTTTATATATCGTGTTTCAGTGATATATGGGTAAATTCTACCATTTATTCTTATGTATGTATATGGCATTTCTATGCCATATTTATATAATTCATTCATATCTTAATTTATATTTATTATATTATACATTATTATGCCTTATAGGTATTATACCTATAAGCCATATCCATACGATTCATATACTAGTGCAGCCCCTCACTAGGTTTATATATCTCATTTTAATTATATATTGGTAAATTCTATTATTTATTCTTGTGTATATGGCACTTATATGCCGCCATATCTATAAAAATGCATTTATATTTCAATGTATATTTTCTATATTATACATTATTATGCCTTAAAAAGTTATTATACCTACCATAAGGCGATATCCATACGATTCATTTATATAAAAGATATATGTATAATTTTCTATACATAATTTTTTTTATGAATATATGGGTTTCCTAAGCATATCCATATAATACATTTAGTTTTATATGGATTAGATTGGTCTTCTTTATTGTATTGCCAAACTCATATTGATAAAATAAGTTTTGAACAATAAGAGGATCAGCCGCCAACCAACCAACCACTGCTACCATTGGAGGAACATATACTTACTTTTTATATGTCCTCTTACTTGAATGGTCCTCTCTTTACTTGAAAATTTCATTACCATAGGAATCTATTTATACATGGAATATGATTTCCACTACTTTTTCGCGTCACTAATAATTAATATGACGATACAGACTTGCTACCATAACATAAGTCTTGAACAATAATAGGAGCAGCCGCCAACCAACCACCAACCAACCAACCACTGCTACCATTGATAGTAATTTTATATGTCCTCTTTAGTTGAATTTCAATACCATAGGAATATTTATACATGGAATATGTTTTGCCACTACTTTTTCGCGTCACTAATAATATGACGATACAGTCTTGCTACCATAACATAAGTTTTGAACAATAAGAGGAGCAGACACACCAACCAACCAACCGCGCTGCTACCATTATATATACTTATATTTATATAAGTCCTCTTTACTTGAATGGCCTCTTTACTTGAATTTCAATACCATAGGAATATTTATTTATACATGGAATATGTTTTGCCACTACTTTTTCGCGTCACTAATAATATGACGATATAGACTTGCTACCATAACATAAGTTTTGAACAATAAGAGGAGCAGACACCAACCAACCAACCGCTGCTACCATTGAATGAACCATATATACAAACTTTTATATATGTCCTCTTTACTTGAATTTTAATACCATAGGAATATTTATACATGGAATATGTTTGCCACTTTATCATCGCGTCACTAATAAGATGACGATACATTTTGTTTGTTCAATATTTACTTATATATTGATGTTTCCAATTTAGGTCTTTTATATTTCTTCTTCCCTACCTTACACACCACAAACAAAGTGGCGTGCGATGCTGCAAGCAAGCATAATGATTATGCCCGCTTGCAACATCTTTATTATCGAATCATCAAGCAAAGGATAAGCTTCAGTGGATCGCAGTATGGCAGCTGCTCAACCACTTACAACACCTTGCCTGTTACAAAAGTCGTTTACAATTGATTCTAGGCTTTGTCATTGTATTAAATAATGCTTTTATATGTAACTAGCGCGGCATCAGGTGATCAAAGATCCTCCCAATTTACTATGTTACAAATTACATTGGCATCACATCCATTGTCGTTTATAAAGTAAATTATAAACTTTAAATGGTTTAGAAGCCATACAATGCAAATTGCCCCTTATTTATCATTGCAGTCCAGCACGGATACGACCTTAGAGGCGTTCAGGCATAATCCAACGGACGTAGCGTCATACCACTGTTCGCTCGAACAAGTATTGTGCCATTGGTCCGTACCTGCGGTTCCTCTCGTACTACGCAGGAATGCTGTCGCAACAACGTTTTGTCATTAGTAGGGTAAAACTAACCTGTCTCACGACGGTCTAAACCCAGCTCACGTTCCCTTGCATGGGTGAACAATCCAACGCTTGGTGAATTTTGCTTCACAATGATAGGAAGAGCCGACATCGAAGGATCAAAAAGCGACGTCGCTATGAACGCTTGGCCGCCACAAGCCAGTTATCCCTATGGTAACTTTTCTGACACCTCTTGTTAAAAACTCTTTAAACCAAAAGGATCGATAGGCCGAGCTTTTGCTGTCCCTGTGTGTACTGAACACCGAGATCAAGTCAGCATTTGCCCTTTTGCTCTATGTGTGGTTTCTGTCCGCACTGAGCTGGCCTTGGGACACCTCCGTTATTATTTGAGAGATGTACCGCCCCAGTCAAACTCCCTACCTGGCAATGTCCTTGAATTGGATCATACCTGAGTAATTGGAGTTATACCAAATTTTCAAATCAAAAATACATAAATGCACCGTTTTATTAAAGAATTTGTTTGCGATTATATAACAAACTCGTGATACTTTGATCAAGAAGCTTGCATCAAAACCCAATACCATAAGATATAATAAATATATCCGTATAATGGCTAGGAAATGATACACGTTCCATTTAATCAAGTAAGTAAGGAAACAATAAGAGTAGTGGTATTTCATTGGCGATACCAAACCGAAGTCTAATATCTCCCACTTATTCTACACCTCTTATGTCTCCTTACACTGCCAGATTAGAGTCAAGCTCAAAAGGGTCTTCTTTCCCCGCTAATTATTCCAAGCCCGTTCCCTTGGCTGTGGTTTCGCTAGATAGTAGATAGGGACAGTAGGAATCTCGTTAATCCATTCATGCGCGTCACTAATTAGATGACGAGGCATTTGGCTACCTTAAGAGAGTCATAGTTACTCCCGCCGTTGACCCGCGCTTACTTGAATTTCTTCACTTTGACATTCAGAGCACTGGGCAGAAATCACATTGTGTCAACACCCGCTAGGGCCATCACAATGCTTTGTTTTAATTAGACAGTCGGATTCCCCAAGTCCGTGCCAGTTCTGAATTGATTGTTAATTGATAATCGTTATAATTAATAAGAACTAATTGGTTTAACCCAATTAGTATTCTTAAAAATTTTAGCAAGAAAGTTCCACAATTGGCTACGTAACTAAACTATCCGGGGAACAAGTGACCAACATAAATGCCAGACACTCTATTTACCCAGAACGAGCACATAAACCATGTTATTGTTTCCCAATCAAGCCCGACTATCTCAATCTTCAGAGCCAATCCTTATCCCGAAGTTACGGATCTAATTTGCCGACTTCCCTTACCTACATTATTCTATCGACTAGAGACTCTTCACCTTGGAGACCAGCTGCGGATATTGGTACGGCCTGTTGAGAAGTTTGCGTGTCCCCACCATAAATTTTCAAGGTCCGAGGAGAAAATATCGACACAACAGTATATGTCATGCTCTTCTAGCCCATCTACCATATCTCTCTGCGAAAGACTTCCATGGTAGTACGGCTATAAAACAGAAAAGAAAACTCTTCCGATATCTCTCGACGGCTTCTTTATGGTCGTTCCTGTTGCCAGGATGAGCACGAGGCCCATATTTAATAACAAACGGATACTCAACAGGTTACGGAATTGGAACCGTATTCCCTTTCGTTCAAAATTATTCAAGTATATTAATTAGCTTGATTTATATAATATAATTATATTTGTATGGCATTTGTGTTTTACTTGAAAATTTTCGGCTTTCGCCTTGAACTTAGGACCGACTAACTCGTGATCAACCACTGTTCACACGAAACCCTTCTCCACTTCAGTCCTCCAAGGTCTCATTCGATTATTTGCTACTACCACCAAGATCTGTACCAATGGCAGCTCCATGCAGGCTTACGCCAAACACTTCTACGCATACCATTGTACCTTCCTACTCACTAAAGTTTCAAAATTTATATCACAAGTAATATAAATCATCTACTTTAGCGGTAATGTATAGGTATACAACTTAAGCGCCATCCATTTTAAGGGCTAGTTGCTTCGGCAGGTGAGTTGTTACACACTCCTTAGCGGATTTCGACTTCCATGATCACCGTCCTGCTGTTTTAAGCAACCAACGCCTTTCATGGTATCTGCATGAGTTGTTAATTTGGGCACCGTAACATTACGTTTGGTTCATCCCACAGCGCCAGTTCTGCTTACCAAAAGTGGCCCACTGGGCACATTATATCATAACCTTGAACTTCATATCAAGAAAGTTAAGGTTCTTACCCATTTAAAGTTTGAGAATAGGTTAAGATCGTTTCGACCCTAAGGCCTCTAATCATTCGCTTTACCAGATAAGATTATTTTATATAACATTAAAATGCACCAGCTATCCTGAGGGAAACTTCGGAAGGAACCAGCTACTAGATGGTTCGATTGGTCTTTCGCCCCTATACTCAATTCTGACAATCGATTTGCACGTCAGAACTGTTTCGGTCTTCCATCAGGGTTTCCCCTGACTTCAACCTGATCAAGTATAGTTCACCATCTTTCGGGTCACAGCATATATGCTCAAGGTACGTTCCAGTTAGAGGCATAAATAATATAAATATCATTATACATAACTATATAGAACGCCCCGGGATTGTGTTAATTAGCTATAAATAGTTAAAAAACTAATCCCATTATTAGTCAAGTTAATTACGCTATTAGGTTTATATCCCAATAACTTGCACATATGTTAGACTCCTTGGTCCGTGTTTCAAGACGGGTCCCGAAGGTATCCTGAATCTTTCGCATTGTTAATCATACAAGTGCATATAATAAACACAAAAATCAATGATAATTATGCCATTATATAATTCCGAAAAATTAACGCACTGTATTCATATAAATCTATCAGCACTTTATCAAATTAATAACATTTATTCTGTGTTAAAATGCAAGCAAATTAATTTGAATAAACTATAAGTTATATTTTATGATAAATTTTGTATGCTAATAGATTACAATGTCCTTATATGGAAAAAATGCACACTATTATCATAATATTGTTTAAATATTACAATTTTAATGATGAATTTTCCATAACGGATATTCAGGTTCATCGGGCTTAACCTCTAAGCAGTTTCACGTACTGTTTAACTCTCTATTCAGAGTTCTTTTCAACTTTCCCTCACGGTACTTGTTTACTATCGGTCTCATGGTTATATTTAGTTTTAGATGGAGTTTACCACCCACTTAGTGCTGCACTATCAAGCAACACGACTCTTTGGAAACATCATCTAGTAATCATTAACGTTATACGGGCCTGGCACCCTCTATGGGTAAATGGCCTCATTTAAGAAGGACTTAAATCGTTAATTTCTCATACTAGAATATTGACGCTCCATACACTGCATCTCACATTTGCCATATAGACAAAGTGACTTAGTGCTGAACTGATTTCTTTTCGCTCGCCGCTACTAAGAAAATCCTGGTTAGTTTCTTTTCCTCCCCTAATTAATATGCTTAAATTCAGGGGGTAGTCCCATATGAGTTGAGGTTGTGTATAACTTTTTTTGCAATTAATTCTTTATATATAATGATAAAACATTTTATTAAATTCGTTATATATTTTATATATTTGTATGGCATTTGTTTGGTCTAACGAATCAACGAAGAATAATAATATTGTCAACGGCTTTCTATTTACTAATCTTTAATAAGAGACAATTCTAGATAAATTTTTTATGCTAGACATTTCTCAGTATTATTTGATTGAAAAAGAAAATATTTCTCTTCGTTTTTCACATTCAAATTATTTACTAATGTGAGATAATGTTTTTCATATATTTGTTAATATTATGAATAATATAATAATTAAATTATTATTATCCAATAATATACCATATGCTTATAAAATTTCATTATAAAATTTATATAAACAACTTAATTAGCATAGTCTTACAACCCTCAACCATATGTAGTCCAAGCAGCACTATAAAATTAATTAAAGTACATAACAGCATGGACTGCGATATGCGTTCAAAATGTCGATGTTCATGTGTCCTGCAGTTCACACGATGACGCACAGTTTGCTGCGTTCTTCATCGACCCATGAGCCGAGTGATCCACCGCTTAGAGTTTTATATATTGGTTTGGTAATTTTGTCATATATGTTTTTATTGAAAGAAATTAAAAATACACCATTTTACTGGCATATATCAATTCCTTCAATAAATTGATTTTTATACCTAAAACGAATGCTGCGAAATGTCTTAGTTTCATATAACCAATAATATATCAAGTATTTTTTAAATGGCATTTACGGTATTAATACTTTTTTTTAGCGATATATATTGAAATTTATATAAAACATTAACCTGTAATAATCAGGTACAACATTGTACATTTTAGGTTGTTGCATTATCCAATGTATGCGCATAACTGAGATGAACAATACATATCGCAACGCGTGTATATTATGGTCCATATACACACAGTGTTTTATTAATTAATTGCATTTAATATACAATATAATAATAATATTAAATAAATTTAATAATTTCGATTTGCTTGTTCGAATTTGTTATTTGTTTGCTTTTGCTTATTTATTTATCTCTTATTTAATGCAATAATATATTTATTATTACAATTATTATTTCGATTTGCTTGTTCGAAATTTTATATTTGATCTATAAAAGATCATATTTTT
>NW_023665533.1:40000-52500 GCF_014743375.2 Drosophila subpulchrella
TATGATATGTACGTTAGAAAAAATAATATATATATATATTATTTTCTTTTAATATAGGGACACCTCTTTTAATTTATCCCCGCAGGGAATTATCACATAACTCAGTATGTGATAATGGCAGACCAATATACATATATATCAAGATTATCAATACAAAATATATATCATTATTAGCCTGCCTCAATTGTAATTATTTATTTGGATTAACGATAAAGTTCGGAAACAATTTGTTATTCTATGTATAATAGAAACCTTGGCCTTTGTTTCAACATTATTATCTTTGGGCTTAAAATATTAACCGTGGAGCCAAGTCTCATATTCATAAATGAATAAAGAAACAAATTTGACGGATTAATATCTTCTCTACCGACAGACAGTATTTTGTCACGTCAATAGTAGATGGCCGGCCCATTGACCATCCTATAGTAGTTTTTGGACCCAATATCTTTAATTCGGGTATTTTCAATTGTCTTTGCCAATCAACCGTTTGGTACTCTCTCATATAATAAGAGAATACACATATAATTCCATTATATGGATATATCTTCATTATTTTATTTGCTACATCACCCTATAATAGTTTTTGAACCCGTCAACTTCAATTCGGGTATTTTCAATTGTCTTTGCCAACCATTTATATGGTATTCTCTATTATAATAAGAGAATACTAGTGTATATCCATTATATGGATATATCATCTTCATATTATTTGCTACACCACCCTATAGTAGTTTTTGAACCCATCATCTGCAATTCGGGTATTTTCAATTGTCTTTGCCAACCAACTATACGGTATTCTCTCTTATAATAAGAGAATACAAGTATATTTTCATTATATGGATATAATGCCATTTATTTTTCAATATCCATATAATTCATTTAGTTTTGTATGTACAAAACAAGTTTTCTTTATAGTATTGACAAAATCATATGTTTACGCATAACATAAGTTTTGACCAATACGAGGAGGGGCCCGCCAACGACCACCTCCCTATAGTAGTTTTTTACCCCACGCACTACTGCGTGCCTGTTTACAGTACTAGTGCCAGCTATCACTAGGTTTATATATCATGTTTCAGTGATATATGGGTAAATTCTACCATTTATTCTTATGTATATGGCATTTCTATGCCATATTTATACAATCCATTCATATCTTAATGTATATTTATTATATTATACATTATTATGCCTTATAGGTATTATACCTATAAGCCATATCCATACGATTCATTCACTAGTGCCGCCCCTCACTAGGTTTATAATTGTTATATCATTGATATACAATTTATTTCTATATATATGGCATTTATATGCCATATCCATACAATGCATTCACATTTCAATGTATATTTACTTGTTATACATTATTATGCCTTATAGGTATTATACCTATAAGCCATATCCATACGATTCACTTATATAAATATATGTATATTTTTCTATACATAATTTTTTTTATTTTTGTATGGATTTCTATGCATATCCATAGTTTATATGGATATGCTTGGCGTTCTATATAGTATTGACAAATTCATATGCATAACATAAGTTTTGACCAATACGAGGAGGGGCCCGCCAACGACCACCTCCCTATAGTAGTTTTTTACCCCACGCACTATTGCGTGCCTGTTTACAGTACTAGTGCCAGCTATCACTAGGTTTATATATCGTGTTTCAGTGATATATGGGTAAATTCTACCATTTATTCTTATGTATATGGCATTTCTATGCCATATTTATACAATCCATTCATATCTTAATGTATATTTATTATATTATACATTATTATGCCTTATAGGTATTATACCTATAAGCCATATCCATACGATTCATTCACTAGTGCCGCCCCTCACTAGGTTTATAATTGTTATATCATTGATATACAATTTATTTCTATATATATGGCATTTATATGCCATATCCATACAATGCATTCACATTTCAATGTATATTTACTTGTTATACATTATTATGCCTTATAGGTATTATACCTATAAGCCATATCCATACGATTCACTTATATAAATATATGTATATTTTTTCTATACATAATTTTTTTTTACTTTTGTATGGATTTCTATGCATATCCATAGTTTATATGGATATGCTTGGCGTTCTATATAGTATTGACAAATTCATATGCATAACATAAGTTTTGACCAATACGAGGAGGGGCCCGCCAACGACCACCTCCCTATAGTAGTTTTTTACCCCACGCACTATTGCGTGCCTGTTTACAGTACTAGTGCCAGCTATCACTAGGTTTATATATCGTGTTTCAGTGATATATGGGTAAATTCTACCATTTATTCTTATGTATATGGCATTTCTATGCCATATTTATACAATCCATTCATATCTTAATGTATATTTATTATATTATACATTATTATGCCTTATAGGTATTATACCTATAAGCCATATCCATACGATTCATTCACTAGTGCCGCCCCTCACTAGGTTTATAATTGTTATATCATTGATATACAATTTATTTCTATATATATGGCATTTATATGCCATATCCATACAATGCATTCACATTTCAATGTATATTTACTTGTTATACATTATTATGCCTTATAGGTATTATACCTATAAGCCATATCCATACGATTCACTTATATAAATATATGTATATTTTTCTATACATAATTTTTTTTTACTTTTGTATGGTTTTCTATGCATATCCATAGTTTATATGGATATGCTTGGCGTTCTATATAGTATTGACAAATTCATATGCATAACATAAGTTTTGACCAATACGAGGAGGGGCCCGCCAACGACCACCTCCCTATAGTAGTTTTTTACCCCACGCACTATTGCGTGCCTGTTTACAGTACTAGTGCCAGCTATCACTAGGTTTATATATCGTGTTTCAGTGATATATGGGTAAATTCTACCATTTATTCTTATGTATATGGCATTTCTATGCCATATTTATACAATCCATTCATATCTTAATGTATATTTATTATATTATACATTATTATGCCTTATAGGTATTATACCTATAAGCCATATCCATACGATTCATTCACTAGTGCCGCCCCTCACTAGGTTTATAATTGTTATATCATTGATATACAATTTATTTCTATATATATGGCATTTATATGCCATATCCATACAATGCATTCACATTTCAATGTATATTTACTTGTTATACATTATTATGCCTTATAGGTATTATACCTATAAGCCATATCCATACGATTCACTTATATAAATATATGTATATTTTTCTATACATAATTTTTTTTTACTTTTGTATGGTTTTCTATGCATATCCATAGTTTATATGGATATGCTTGGCGTTCTATATAGTATTGACAAATTCATATGCATAACATAAGTTTTGACCAATACGAGGAGGGGCCCGCCAACGACCACCTCCCTATAGTAGTTTTTTACCCCACGCACTATTGCGTGCCTGTTTACAGTACTAGTGCCAGCTATCACTAGGTTTATATATCGTGTTTCAGTGATATATGGGTAAATTCTACCATTTATTCTTATGTATATGGCATTTCTATGCCATATTTATACAATCCATTCATATCTTAATGTATATTTATTATATTATACATTATTATGCCTTATAGGTATTATACCTATAAGCCATATCCATACGATTCATTCACTAGTGCCGCCCCTCACTAGGTTTATAATTGTTATATCATTGATATACAATTTATTTCTATATATATGGCATTTATATGCCATATCCATACAATGCATTCACATTTCAATGTATATTTACTTGTTATACATTATTATGCCTTATAGGTATTATACCTATAAGCCATATCCATACGATTCACTTATATAAATATATGTATATTTTTCTATACATAATTTTTTTTACTTTTGTATGGTTTTCTATGCATATCCATAGTTTATATGGATATGCTTGGCGTTCTATATAGTATTGACAAATTCATATGCATAACATAAGTTTTGACCAATACGAGGAGGGGCCCGCCAACGACCACCTCCCTATAGTAGTTTTTTACCCCACGCACTATTGCGTGCCTGTTTACAGTACTAGTGCCAGCTATCACTAGGTTTATATATCGTGTTTCAGTGATATATGGGTAAATTCTACCATTTATTCTTATGTATATGGCATTTCTATGCCATATTTATACAATCCATTCATATCTTAATGTATATTTATTATATTATACATTATTATGCCTTATAGGTATTATACCTATAAGCCATATCCATACGATTCATTCACTAGTGCCGCCCCTCACTAGGTTTATAATTGTTATATCATTGATATACAATTTATTTCTATATATATGGCATTTATATGCCATATCCATACAATGCATTCACATTTCAATGTATATTTACTTGTTATACATTATTATGCCTTATAGGTATTATACCTATAAGCCATATCCATACGATTCACTTATATAAATATATGTATATTTTTCTATACATAATTTTTTTTACTTTTGTATGGATTTCTATGCATATCCATAGTTTATATGGATATGCTTGGCGTTCTATATAGTATTGACAAATTCATATGCATAACATAAGTTTTGACCAATACGAGGAGGGGCCCGCCAACGACCACCTCCCTATAGTAGTTTTTTACCCCACGCACTATTGCGTGCCTGTTTACAGTACTAGTGCCAGCTATCACTAGGTTTATATATCGTGTTTCAGTGATATATGGGTAAATTCTACCATTTATTCTTATGTATATGGCATTTCTATGCCATATTTATACAATCCATTCATATCTTAATGTATATTTATTATATTATACATTATTATGCCTTATAGGTATTATACCTATAAGCCATATCCATACGATTCATTCACTAGTGCCGCCCCTCACTAGGTTTATAATTGTTATATCATTGATATACAATTTATTTCTATATATATGGCATTTATATGCCATATCCATACAATGCATTCACATTTCAATGTATATTTACTTGTTATACATTATTATGCCTTATAGGTATTATACCTATAAGCCATATCCATACGATTCACTTATATAAATATATGTATATTTTTCTATACATAATTTTTTTTTACTTTTGTATGGATTTCTATGCATATCCATAGTTTATATGGATATGCTTGGCGTTCTATATAGTATTGACAAATTCATATGCATAACATAAGTTTTGACCAATACGAGGAGGGGCCCGCCAACGACCACCTCCCTATAGTAGTTTTTTACCCCACGCACTATTGCGTGCCTGTTTACAGTACTAGTGCCAGCTATCACTAGGTTTATATATCGTGTTTCAGTGATATATGGGTAAATTCTACCATTTATTCTTATGTATATGGCATTTCTATGCCATATTTATACAATTCATTCATATCTTAATGTATATTTATTATATTATACATTATTATGCCTTATAGGTATTATACCTATAAGCCATATCCATACGATTCATTCACTAGTGCCGCCCCTCACTAGGTTTATAATTGTTATATCATTGATATACAATTTATTTCTATATATATGGCATTTATATGCCATATCCATACAATGCATTCACATTTCAATGTATATTTACTTGTTATACATTATTATGCCTTATAGGTATTATACCTATAAGCCATATCCATACGATTCACTTATATAAATATATGTATATTTTTCTATACATAATTTTTTTTTACTTTTGTATGGTTTTCTATGCATATCCATAGTTTATATGGATATGCTTGGCGTTCTATATAGTATTGACAAATTCATATGCATAACATAAGTTTTGACCAATACGAGGAGGGGCCCGCCAACGACCACCTCCCTATAGTAGTTTTTTACCCCACGCACTATTGCGTGCCTGTTTACAGTACTAGTGCCAGCTATCACTAGGTTTATATATCGTGTTTCAGTGATATATGGGTAAATTCTACCATTTATTCTTATGTATATGGCATTTCTATGCCATATTTATACAATCCATTCATATCTTAATGTATATTTATTATATTATACATTATTATGCCTTATAGGTATTATACCTATAAGCCATATCCATACGATTCATTCACTAGTGCCGCCCCTCACTAGGTTTATAATTGTTATATCATTGATATACAATTTATTTCTATATATATGGCATTTATATGCCATATCCATACAATGCATTCACATTTCAATGTATATTTACTTGTTATACATTATTATGCCTTATAGGTATTATACCTATAAGCCATATCCATACGATTCACTTATATAAATATATGTATATTTTTCTATACATAATTTTTTTTACTTTTGTATGGATTTCTATGCATATCCATAGTTTATATGGATATGCTTGGCGTTCTATATAGTATTGACAAATTCATATGCATAACATAAGTTTTGACCAATACGAGGAGGGGCCCGCCAACGACCACCTCCCTATAGTAGTTTTTTACCCCACGCACTATTGCGTGCCTGTTTACAGTACTAGTGCCAGCTATCACTAGGTTTATATATCGTGTTTCAGTGATATATGGGTAAATTCTACCATTTATTCTTATGTATATGGCATTTCTATGCCATATTTATACAATCCATTCATATCTTAATGTATATTTATTATATTATACATTATTATGCCTTATAGGTATTATACCTATAAGCCATATCCATACGATTCATTCACTAGTGCCGCCCCTCACTAGGTTTATAATTGTTATATCATTGATATACAATTTATTTCTATATATATGGCATTTATATGCCATATCCATACAATGCATTCACATTTCAATGTATATTTACTTGTTATACATTATTATGCCTTATAGGTATTATACCTATAAGCCATATCCATACGATTCACTTATATAAATATATGTATATTTTTCTATACATAATTTTTTTTTACTTTTGTATGGATTTCTATGCATATCCATAGTTTATATGGATATGCTTGGCGTTCTATATAGTATTGACAAATTCATATGCATAACATAAGTTTTGACCAATACGAGGAGGGGCCCGCCAACGACCACCTCCCTATAGTAGTTTTTTACCCCACGCACTATTGCGTGCATGTTTACAGTACTAGTGCCAGCTATCATTAGGTTTATATATCGTGTTTCAGTGATATATGGGTAAATTCTACCATTTATTCTTATGTATGTATATGGCATTTCTATGCCATATTTATATAATTCATTCATATCTTAATTTATATTTATTATATTATACATTATTATGCCTTATAGGTATTATACCTATAAGCCATATCCATACGATTCATATACTAGTGCAGCCCCTCACTAGGTTTATATATCTCATTTTAATTATATATTGGTAAATTCTATTATTTATTCTTGTGTATATGGCACTTATATGCCGCCATATCTATAAAAATGCATTTATATTTCAATGTATATTTTCTATATTATACATTATTATGCCTTAAAAAGTTATTATACCTACCATAAGGCGATATCCATACGATTCATTTATATAAAAGATATATGTATAATTTTCTATACATAATTTTTTTTTATGAATATATGGGTTTCCTAAGCATATCCATATAATACATTTAGTTTTATATGGATTAGATTGGTCTTCTTTATTGTATTGCCAAACTCATATTGATAAAATAAGTTTTGAACAATAAGAGGATCAGCCGCCAACCAACCAACCACTGCTACCATTGGAGGAACATATACTTACTTTTTATATGTCCTCTTACTTGAATGGTCCTCTCTTTACTTGAAAATTTCATTACCATAGGAATCTATTTATACATGGAATATGATTTCCACTACTTTTTCGCGTCACTAATAATTAATATGACGATACAGACTTGCTACCATAACATAAGTCTTGAACAATAATAGGAGCAGCCGCCAACCAACCACCAACCAACCAACCACTGCTACCATTGATAGTAATTTTATATGTCCTCTTTAGTTGAATTTCAATACCATAGGAATATTTATACATGGAATATGTTTTGCCACTACTTTTTCGCGTCACTAATAATATGACGATACAGTCTTGCTACCATAACATAAGTTTTGAACAATAAGAGGAGCAGACACACCAACCAACCAACCGCGCTGCTACCATTATATATACTTATATTTATATAAGTCCTCTTTACTTGAATGGCCTCTTTACTTGAATTTCAATACCATAGGAATATTTATTTATACATGGAATATGTTTTGCCACTACTTTTTCGCGTCACTAATAATATGACGATATAGACTTGCTACCATAACATAAGTTTTGAACAATAAGAGGAGCAGACACCAACCAACCAACCGCTGCTACCATTGAATGAACCATATATACAAACTTTTATATATGTCCTCTTTACTTGAATTTTAATACCATAGGAATATTTATACATGGAATATGTTTGCCACTTTATCATCGCGTCACTAATAAGATGACGATACATTTTGTTTGTTCAATATTTACTTATATATTGATGTTTCCAATTTAGGTCTTTTATATTTCTTCTTCCCTACCTTACACACCACAAACAAAGTGGCGTGCGATGCTGCAAGCAAGCATAATGATTATGCCCGCTTGCAACATCTTTATTATCGAATCATCAAGCAAAGGATAAGCTTCAGTGGATCGCAGTATGGCAGCTGCTCAACCACTTACAACACCTTGCCTGTTACAAAAGTCGTTTACAATTGATTCTAGGCTTTGTCATTGTATTAAATAATGCTTTTATATGTAACTAGCGCGGCATCAGGTGATCAAAGATCCTCCCAATTTACTATGTTACAAATTACATTGGCATCACATCCATTGTCGTTTATAAAGTAAATTATAAACTTTAAATGGTTTAGAAGCCATACAATGCAAATTGCCCCTTATTTATCATTGCAGTCCAGCACGGATACGACCTTAGAGGCGTTCAGGCATAATCCAACGGACGTAGCGTCATACCACTGTTCGCTCGAACAAGTATTGTGCCATTGGTCCGTACCTGCGGTTCCTCTCGTACTACGCAGGAATGCTGTCGCAACAACGTTTTGTCATTAGTAGGGTAAAACTAACCTGTCTCACGACGGTCTAAACCCAGCTCACGTTCCCTTGCATGGGTGAACAATCCAACGCTTGGTGAATTTTGCTTCACAATGATAGGAAGAGCCGACATCGAAGGATCAAAAAGCGACGTCGCTATGAACGCTTGGCCGCCACAAGCCAGTTATCCCTATGGTAACTTTTCTGACACCTCTTGTTAAAAACTCTTTAAACCAAAAGGATCGATAGGCCGAGCTTTTGCTGTCCCTGTGTGTACTGAACACCGAGATCAAGTCAGCATTTGCCCTTTTGCTCTATGTGTGGTTTCTGTCCGCACTGAGCTGGCCTTGGGACACCTCCGTTATTATTTGAGAGATGTACCGCCCCAGTCAAACTCCCTACCTGGCAATGTCCTTGAATTGGATCATACCTGAGTAATTGGAGTTATACCAAATTTTCAAATCAAAAATACATAAATGCACCGTTTTATTAAAGAATTTGTTTGCGATTATATAACAAACTCGTGATACTTTGATCAAGAAGCTTGCATCAAAACCCAATACCATAAGATATAATAAATATATCCGTATAATGGCTAGGAAATGATACACGTTCCATTTAATCAAGTAAGTAAGGAAACAATAAGAGTAGTGGTATTTCATTGGCGATACCAAACCGAAGTCTAATATCTCCCACTTATTCTACACCTCTTATGTCTCCTTACACTGCCAGATTAGAGTCAAGCTCAAAAGGGTCTTCTTTCCCCGCTAATTATTCCAAGCCCGTTCCCTTGGCTGTGGTTTCGCTAGATAGTAGATAGGGACAGTAGGAATCTCGTTAATCCATTCATGCGCGTCACTAATTAGATGACGAGGCATTTGGCTACCTTAAGAGAGTCATAGTTACTCCCGCCGTTGACCCGCGCTTACTTGAATTTCTTCACTTTGACATTCAGAGCACTGGGCAGAAATCACATTGTGTCAACACCCGCTAGGGCCATCACAATGCTTTGTTTTAATTAGACAGTCGGATTCCCCAAGTCCGTGCCAGTTCTGAATTGATTGTTAATTGATAATCGTTATAATTAATAAGAACTAATTGGTTTAACCCAATTAGTATTCTTAAAAATTTTAGCAAGAAAGTTCCACAATTGGCTACGTAACTAAACTATCCGGGGAACAAGTGACCAACATAAATGCCAGACACTCTATTTACCCAGAACGAGCACATAAACCATGTTATTGTTTCCCAATCAAGCCCGACTATCTCAATCTTCAGAGCCAATCCTTATCCCGAAGTTACGGATCTAATTTGCCGACTTCCCTTACCTACATTATTCTATCGACTAGAGACTCTTCACCTTGGAGACCAGCTGCGGATATTGGTACGGCCTGTTGAGAAGTTTGCGTGTCCCCACCATAAATTTTCAAGGTCCGAGGAGAAAATATCGACACAACAGTATATGTCATGCTCTTCTAGCCCATCTACCATATCTCTCTGCGAAAGACTTCCATGGTAGTACGGCTATAAAACAGAAAAGAAAACTCTTCCGATATCTCTCGACGGCTTCTTTATGGTCGTTCCTGTTGCCAGGATGAGCACGAGGCCCATATTTAATAACAAACGGATACTCAACAGGTTACGGAATTGGAACCGTATTCCCTTTCGTTCAAAATTATTCAAGTATATTAATTAGCTTGATTTATATAATATAATTATATTTGTATGGCATTTGTGTTTTACTTGAAAATTTTCGGCTTTCGCCTTGAACTTAGGACCGACTAACTCGTGATCAACCACTGTTCACACGAAACCCTTCTCCACTTCAGTCCTCCAAGGTCTCATTCGATTATTTGCTACTACCACCAAGATCTGTACCAATGGCAGCTCCATGCAGGCTTACGCCAAACACTTCTACGCATACCATTGTACCTTCCTACTCACTAAAGTTTCAAAATTTATATCACAAGTAATATAAATCATCTACTTTAGCGGTAATGTATAGGTATACAACTTAAGCGCCATCCATTTTAAGGGCTAGTTGCTTCGGCAGGTGAGTTGTTACACACTCCTTAGCGGATTTCGACTTCCATGATCACCGTCCTGCTGTTTTAAGCAACCAACGCCTTTCATGGTATCTGCATGAGTTGTTAATTTGGGCACCGTAACATTACGTTTGGTTCATCCCACAGCGCCAGTTCTGCTTACCAAAAGTGGCCCACTGGGCACATTATATCATAACCTTGAACTTCATATCAAGAAAGTTAAGGTTCTTACCCATTTAAAGTTTGAGAATAGGTTAAGATCGTTTCGACCCTAAGGCCTCTAATCATTCGCTTTACCAGATAAGATTATTTTATATAACATTAAAATGCACCAGCTATCCTGAGGGAAACTTCGGAAGGAACCAGCTACTAGATGGTTCGATTGGTCTTTCGCCCCTATACTCAATTCTGACAATCGATTTGCACGTCAGAACTGTTTCGGTCTTCCATCAGGGTTTCCCCTGACTTCAACCTGATCAAGTATAGTTCACCATCTTTCGGGTCACAGCATATATGCTCAAGGTACGTTCCAGTTAGAGGCATAAATAATATAAATATCATTATACATAACTATATAGAACGCCCCGGGATTGTGTTAATTAGCTATAAATAGTTAAAAAACTAATCCCATTATTAGTCAAGTTAATTACGCTATTAGGTTTATATCCCAATAACTTGCACATATGTTAGACTCCTTGGTCCGTGTTTCAAGACGGGTCCCGAAGGTATCCTGAATCTTTCGCATTGTTAATCATACAAGTGCATATAATAAACACAAAAATCAATGATAATTATGCCATTATATAATTCCGAAAAATTAACGCACTGTATTCATATAAATCTATCAGCACTTTATCAAATTAATAACATTTATTCTGTGTTAAAATGCAAGCAAATTAATTTGAATAAACTATAAGTTATATTTTATGATAAATTTTGTATGCTAATAGATTACAATGTCCTTATATGGAAAAAATGCACACTATTATCATAATATTGTTTAAATATTACAATTTTAATGATGAATTTTCCATAACGGATATTCAGGTTCATCGGGCTTAACCTCTAAGCAGTTTCACGTACTGTTTAACTCTCTATTCAGAGTTCTTTTCAACTTTCCCTCACGGTACTTGTTTACTATCGGTCTCATGGTTATATTTAGTTTTAGATGGAGTTTACCACCCACTTAGTGCTGCACTATCAAGCAACACGACTCTTTGGAAACATCATCTAGTAATCATTAACGTTATACGGGCCTGGCACCCTCTATGGGTAAATGGCCTCATTTAAGAAGGACTTAAATCGTTAATTTCTCATACTAGAATATTGACGCTCCATACACTGCATCTCACATTTGCCATATAGACAAAGTGACTTAGTGCTGAACTGATTTCTTTTCGCTCGCCGCTACTAAGAAAATCCTGGTTAGTTTCTTTTCCTCCCCT
>NW_023665533.1:57500-67500 GCF_014743375.2 Drosophila subpulchrella
TGGCATTTATATGCCATATCCATACAATGCATTCACATTTCAATGTATATTTACTTGTTATACATTATTATGCCTTATAGGTATTATACCTATAAGCCATATCCATACGATTCACTTATATAAATATATGTATATTTTTCTATACATAATTTTTTTTTACTTTTGTATGGTTTTCTATGCATATCCATAGTTTATATGGATATGCTTGGCGTTCTATATAGTATTGACAAATTCATATGCATAACATAAGTTTTGACCAATACGAGGAGGGGCCCGCCAACGACCACCTCCCTATAGTAGTTTTTTACCCCACGCACTATTGCGTGCCTGTTTACAGTACTAGTGCCAGCTATCACTAGGTTTATATATCGTGTTTCAGTGATATATGGGTAAATTCTACCATTTATTCTTATGTATATGGCATTTCTATGCCATATTTATACAATCCATTCATATCTTAATGTATATTTATTATATTATACATTATTATGCCTTATAGGTATTATACCTATAAGCCATATCCATACGATTCATTCACTAGTGCCGCCCCTCACTAGGTTTATAATTGTTATATCATTGATATACAATTTATTTCTATATATATGGCATTTATATGCCATATCCATACAATGCATTCACATTTCAATGTATATTTACTTGTTATACATTATTATGCCTTATAGGTATTATACCTATAAGCCATATCCATACGATTCACTTATATAAATATATGTATATTTTTCTATACATAATTTTTTTTTATTTTTGTATGGATTTCTATGCATATCCATAGTTTATATGGATATGCTTGGCGTTCTATATAGTATTGACAAATTCATATGCATAACATAAGTTTTGACCAATACGAGGAGGGGCCCGCCAACGACCACCTCCCTATAGTAGTTTTTTACCCCACGCACTATTGCGTGCCTGTTTACAGTACTAGTGCCAGCTATCACTAGGTTTATATATCGTGTTTCAGTGATATATGGGTAAATTCTACCATTTATTCTTATGTATATGGCATTTCTATGCCATATTTATACAATCCATTCATATCTTAATGTATATTTATTATATTATACATTATTATGCCTTATAGGTATTATACCTATAAGCCATATCCATACGATTCATTCACTAGTGCCGCCCCTCACTAGGTTTATAATTGTTATATCATTGATATACAATTTATTTCTATATATATGGCATTTATATGCCATATCCATACAATGCATTCACATTTCAATGTATATTTACTTGTTATACATTATTATGCCTTATAGGTATTATACCTATAAGCCATATCCATACGATTCACTTATATAAATATATGTATATTTTTCTATACATAATTTTTTTTTACTTTTGTATGGTTTTCTATGCATATCCATAGTTTATATGGATATGCTTGGCGTTCTATATAGTATTGACAAATTCATATGCATAACATAAGTTTTGACCAATACGAGGAGGGGCCCGCCAACGACCACCTCCCTATAGTAGTTTTTTACCCCACGCACTATTGCGTGCCTGTTTACAGTACTAGTGCCAGCTATCACTAGGTTTATATATCGTGTTTCAGTGATATATGGGTAAATTCTACCATTTATTCTTATGTATATGGCATTTCTATGCCATATTTATACAATCCATTCATATCTTAATGTATATTTATTATATTATACATTATTATGCCTTATAGGTATTATACCTATAAGCCATATCCATACGATTCATTCACTAGTGGCCGCCCCCCTCACTAGGTTTATAATTGTTATATCATTGGATATACAATTTATTTCTATATATATGGCATTTATATGCCATATCCATACAATGCATTCACATTTCAATGTATATTTACTTGTTATACATTATTATGCCTTATAGTGTATTATACCTATAAGCCATATCCATACGATTCACTTATATAAATATATGTATATTTTTCTATACATAATTTTTTTTTACTTTGTATGGTTTTCTATGCATATCCATAGTTTATATGGATTATGCTTGGCGTTTCTATATAGTATTGACAAAATTCATATGCATAACATAAGTTTTGACCAATACGAGGAGGGCCCGCCAACGACCACCTCCCCTATAGTAGTTTTTTTACCCCACGCACTATTGCGTCGCCTGTTTACAGTACTAGTGCCAGCTATCACTAGGTTTATATAATCGTGTTTCAGTGATATATGGGTAAATTCTACCATTTATTCTTATGTATATGGCATTTCTATGCCATATTTATACAATCCATTCATATCTTAATGTATATTTATTATATTATACATTATATGCCTTATAGGTATTATACCTATAAGCCATATCCATACGATTCATTCACTAGTGCCGCCCCTCACTAGGTTTATAATTGTTATATCATTGATATACAATTTATTTCTATATATATGGCATTTATATGCATATCCATACAATGCATTCACATTTCAATGTATATTTACTTGTTATACATTATTATGCCTTATAGGTATTATACCTATAAGCCATATCCATACGATTCACCTTATATAAATATATGTATATTTTTCTATACATAATTTTTTTTTACTTTTGTATGGATTTCTATGCATATCCATAGTTTATATGGATATGCTTGGCGTTCTATATAGTATTGACAAATTCATATGCATAACATAAGTTTTGACCAATACGAGGAGGGGCCCGCAACGACCACCTCCCTATAGTAGTTTTTTACCCCACGCACTATTGCGTGCCTGTTTACAGTACTAGTGCCAGCTATCACTAGGTTTATATATCGTGTTTCGTGATATATGGGTAAATTCTACCATTTATTCTTATGTATATGGCATTTCTATGCCATATTTATACAATCCATTCATATCTTAATGTATATTTATTATATTATACATTATTATGCCTTATAGGTATTATACCTATAAGCCATATCCATACGATTCATTCACTAGTGCCGCCCCTCACTAGGTTTATAATTGTTATATCATTGATATACAATTTATTTCTATATTATATGGCATTTATATGCCATATCCATACAATGCATTCACATTTCAATGTATATTTACTTGTTATACATTATTATGCCTTATAGGTATTATACCTATAAGCCATAATCCATACGATTCACTTATATAAATTATATGTATATTTTTCTATACATAATTTTTTTTTACTTTTGTATGGATTTCTATGCATATCCATAGTTTATATGGATATGCTTGGCGTTCTATATAGTATTGACAAATTCATATGCATAACATAAGTTTTGACCAATACGAGGAGGGGCCCGCCAACGACCACCCTCCCTATAGTAGTTTTTTACCCCCACGCACTATTGCGTGCATGTTTACAGTACTAGTGCCAGCTATCATTAGGTTTATATATTCGTGTTTCATGATATATGGGTAAATTCTACATTTATTCTTATGTATGTATATGGCATTTCTATGCCATATTTATACAATTCATCATATCTTAATTTAATTTATTGATATTATACATTATTATGCCTTATAGGTATTATACCTATAAGCCATATCCATACGATTCATATACTAGTGCAGGCCCCTCACTAGGTTTATATATCTCATTTTAATTATATATTGGTAAATTCTATTATTTATTCTTGTGTATATGGCACTTATATGCCGCCATATCTATAAAAATGCATTTATATTTCAATGTATATTTTCTATATTATACATTATTATGCCTTAAAAAGTTATTATACCTACCATAAGGCGATATCCATACGATTCATTTATATAAAAGATATATGTATAATTTTCTATACATAATTTTTTTTTATGAATATATGGGTTCCTAAGCATATCCATATAATACATTTAGTTTTATATGGATTAGATTGGTCTTCTTTATTGTATTGCCAAACTCATATTGATAAAATAAGTTTTGAACAATAAGAGGATCAGCCGCCAACCAACCAACCACTGCTACCATTGGAGGAACATATACTTACTTTTTATATGTCCTCTTACTTGAATGGTCCTCTCTTTACTTGAAAATTTCATTACCATAGGAATCTATTTATACATGGAATATGATTTCCACTACTTTTTCGCGTCACTAATAATTAATATGACGATACAGACTTGCTACCATAACATAAGTCTTGAACAATAATAGGAGCAGCCGCCAACCAACCACCAACCAACCAACCACTGCTACCATTGATAGTAATTTTATATGTCCTCTTTAGTTGAATTTCAATACCATAGGAATATTTATACATGGAATATGTTTTGCCACTACTTTTTCGCGTCACTAATAATATGACGATACAGTCTTGCTACCATAACATAAGTTTTGAACAATAAGAGGAGCAGACACACCAACCAACCAACCGCGCTGCTACCATTATATATACTTATATTTATATAAGTCCTCTTTACTTGAATGGCCTCTTTACTTGAATTTCAATACCATAGGAATATTTATTTATACATGGAATATGTTTTGCCACTACTTTTTCGCGTCACTAATAATATGACGATATAGACTTGCTACCATAACATAAGTTTTGAACAATAAGAGGAGCAGACACCAACCAACCAACCGCTGCTACCATTGAATGAACCATATATACAAACTTTTATATATGTCCTCTTTACTTGAATTTTAATACCATAGGAATATTTATACATGGAATATGTTTGCCACTTTATCATCGCGTCACTAATAAGATGACGATACATTTTGTTTGTTCAATATTTACTTATATATTGATGTTTCCAATTTAGGTCTTTTATATTTCTTCTTCCCTACCTTACACACCACAAACAAAGTGGCGTGCGATGCTGCAAGCAAGCATAATGATTATGCCCGCTTGCAACATCTTTATTATCGAATCATCAAGCAAAGGATAAGCTTCAGTGGATCGCAGTATGGCAGCTGCTCAACCACTTACAACACCTTGCCTGTTACAAAAGTCGTTTACAATTGATTCTAGGCTTTGTCATTGTATTAAATAATGCTTTTATATGTAACTAGCGCGGCATCAGGTGATCAAAGATCCTCCCAATTTACTATGTTACAAATTACATTGGCATCACATCCATTGTCGTTTATAAAGTAAATTATAAACTTTAAATGGTTTAGAAGCCATACAATGCAAATTGCCCCTTATTTATCATTGCAGTCCAGCACGGATACGACCTTAGAGGCGTTCAGGCATAATCCAACGGACGTAGCGTCATACCACTGTTCGCTCGAACAAGTATTGTGCCATTGGTCCGTACCTGCGGTTCCTCTCGTACTACGCAGGAATGCTGTCGCAACAACGTTTTGTCATTAGTAGGGTAAAACTAACCTGTCTCACGACGGTCTAAACCCAGCTCACGTTCCCTTGCATGGGTGAACAATCCAACGCTTGGTGAATTTTGCTTCACAATGATAGGAAGAGCCGACATCGAAGGATCAAAAAGCGACGTCGCTATGAACGCTTGGCCGCCACAAGCCAGTTATCCCTATGGTAACTTTTCTGACACCTCTTGTTAAAAACTCTTTAAACCAAAAGGATCGATAGGCCGAGCTTTTGCTGTCCCTGTGTGTACTGAACACCGAGATCAAGTCAGCATTTGCCCTTTTGCTCTATGTGTGGTTTCTGTCCGCACTGAGCTGGCCTTGGGACACCTCCGTTATTATTTGAGAGATGTACCGCCCCAGTCAAACTCCCTACCTGGCAATGTCCTTGAATTGGATCATACCTGAGTAATTGGAGTTATACCAAATTTTCAAATCAAAAATACATAAATGCACCGTTTTATTAAAGAATTTGTTTGCGATTATATAACAAACTCGTGATACTTTGATCAAGAAGCTTGCATCAAAACCCAATACCATAAGATATAATAAATATATCCGTATAATGGCTAGGAAATGATACACGTTCCATTTAATCAAGTAAGTAAGGAAACAATAAGAGTAGTGGTATTTCATTGGCGATACCAAACCGAAGTCTAATATCTCCCACTTATTCTACACCTCTTATGTCTCCTTACACTGCCAGATTAGAGTCAAGCTCAAAAGGGTCTTCTTTCCCCGCTAATTATTCCAAGCCCGTTCCCTTGGCTGTGGTTTCGCTAGATAGTAGATAGGGACAGTAGGAATCTCGTTAATCCATTCATGCGCGTCACTAATTAGATGACGAGGCATTTGGCTACCTTAAGAGAGTCATAGTTACTCCCGCCGTTGACCCGCGCTTACTTGAATTTCTTCACTTTGACATTCAGAGCACTGGGCAGAAATCACATTGTGTCAACACCCGCTAGGG
This sequence comes from Drosophila subpulchrella, assembly GCF_014743375.2. Taxonomy (NCBI): domain Eukaryota; kingdom Metazoa; phylum Arthropoda; class Insecta; order Diptera; family Drosophilidae; genus Drosophila; species Drosophila subpulchrella. The sequence goes on from NW_023665533.1 coordinate 63,805, forward strand.
CCATCACAATGCTTTGTTTTAATTAGACAGTCGGATTCCCCAAGTCCGTGCCAGTTCTGAATTGATTGTTAATTGATAATCGTTATAATTAATAAGAACTAATTGGTTTAACCCAATTAGTATTCTTAAAAATTTTAGCAAGAAAGTTCCACAATTGGCTACGTAACTAAACTATCCGGGGAACAAGTGACCAACATAAATGCCAGACACTCTATTTACCCAGAACGAGCACATAAACCATGTTATTGTTTCCCAATCAAGCCCGACTATCTCAATCTTCAGAGCCAATCCTTATCCCGAAGTTACGGATCTAATTTGCCGACTTCCCTTACCTACATTATTCTATCGACTAGAGACTCTTCACCTTGGAGACCAGCTGCGGATATTGGTACGGCCTGTTGAGAAGTTTGCGTGTCCCCACCATAAATTTTCAAGGTCCGAGGAGAAAATATCGACACAACAGTATATGTCATGCTCTTCTAGCCCATCTACCATATCTCTCTGCGAAAGACTTCCATGGTAGTACGGCTATAAAACAGAAAAGAAAACTCTTCCGATATCTCTCGACGGCTTCTTTATGGTCGTTCCTGTTGCCAGGATGAGCACGAGGCCCATATTTAATAACAAACGGATACTCAACAGGTTACGGAATTGGAACCGTATTCCCTTTCGTTCAAAATTATTCAAGTATATTAATTAGCTTGATTTATATAATATAATTATATTTGTATGGCATTTGTGTTTTACTTGAAAATTTTCGGCTTTCGCCTTGAACTTAGGACCGACTAACTCGTGATCAACCACTGTTCACACGAAACCCTTCTCCACTTCAGTCCTCCAAGGTCTCATTCGATTATTTGCTACTACCACCAAGATCTGTACCAATGGCAGCTCCATGCAGGCTTACGCCAAACACTTCTACGCATACCATTGTACCTTCCTACTCACTAAAGTTTCAAAATTTATATCACAAGTAATATAAATCATCTACTTTAGCGGTAATGTATAGGTATACAACTTAAGCGCCATCCATTTTAAGGGCTAGTTGCTTCGGCAGGTGAGTTGTTACACACTCCTTAGCGGATTTCGACTTCCATGATCACCGTCCTGCTGTTTTAAGCAACCAACGCCTTTCATGGTATCTGCATGAGTTGTTAATTTGGGCACCGTAACATTACGTTTGGTTCATCCCACAGCGCCAGTTCTGCTTACCAAAAGTGGCCCACTGGGCACATTATATCATAACCTTGAACTTCATATCAAGAAAGTTAAGGTTCTTACCCATTTAAAGTTTGAGAATAGGTTAAGATCGTTTCGACCCTAAGGCCTCTAATCATTCGCTTTACCAGATAAGATTATTTTATATAACATTAAAATGCACCAGCTATCCTGAGGGAAACTTCGGAAGGAACCAGCTACTAGATGGTTCGATTGGTCTTTCGCCCCTATACTCAATTCTGACAATCGATTTGCACGTCAGAACTGTTTCGGTCTTCCATCAGGGTTTCCCCTGACTTCAACCTGATCAAGTATAGTTCACCATCTTTCGGGTCACAGCATATATGCTCAAGGTACGTTCCAGTTAGAGGCATAAATAATATAAATATCATTATACATAACTATATAGAACGCCCCGGGATTGTGTTAATTAGCTATAAATAGTTAAAAAACTAATCCCATTATTAGTCAAGTTAATTACGCTATTAGGTTTATATCCCAATAACTTGCACATATGTTAGACTCCTTGGTCCGTGTTTCAAGACGGGTCCCGAAGGTATCCTGAATCTTTCGCATTGTTAATCATACAAGTGCATATAATAAACACAAAAATCAATGATAATTATGCCATTATATAATTCCGAAAAATTAACGCACTGTATTCATATAAATCTATCAGCACTTTATCAAATTAATAACATTTATTCTGTGTTAAAATGCAAGCAAATTAATTTGAATAAACTATAAGTTATATTTTATGATAAATTTTGTATGCTAATAGATTACAATGTCCTTATATGGAAAAAATGCACACTATTATCATAATATTGTTTAAATATTACAATTTTAATGATGAATTTTCCATAACGGATATTCAGGTTCATCGGGCTTAACCTCTAAGCAGTTTCACGTACTGTTTAACTCTCTATTCAGAGTTCTTTTCAACTTTCCCTCACGGTACTTGTTTACTATCGGTCTCATGGTTATATTTAGTTTTAGATGGAGTTTACCACCCACTTAGTGCTGCACTATCAAGCAACACGACTCTTTGGAAACATCATCTAGTAATCATTAACGTTATACGGGCCTGGCACCCTCTATGGGTAAATGGCCTCATTTAAGAAGGACTTAAATCGTTAATTTCTCATACTAGAATATTGACGCTCCATACACTGCATCTCACATTTGCCATATAGACAAAGTGACTTAGTGCTGAACTGATTTCTTTTCGCTCGCCGCTACTAAGAAAATCCTGGTTAGTTTCTTTTCCTCCCCTAATTAATATGCTTAAATTCAGGGGGTAGTCCCATATGAGTTGAGGTTGTGTATAACTTTTTTTGCAATTAATTCTTTATATATAATGATAAAACATTTTATTAAATTCGTTATATATTTTATATATTTGTATGGCATTTGTTTGGTCTAACGAATCAACGAAGAATAATAATATTGTCAACGGCTTTCTATTTACTAATCTTTAATAAGAGACAATTCTAGATAAATTTTTTATGCTAGACATTTCTCAGTATTATTTGATTGAAAAAGAAAATATTTCTCTTCGTTTTTCACATTCAAATTATTTACTAATGTGAGATAATGTTTTTCATATATTTGTTAATATTATGAATAATATAATAATTAAATTATTATTATCCAATAATATACCATATGCTTATAAAATTTCATTATAAAATTTATATAAACAACTTAATTAGCATAGTCTTACAACCCTCAACCATATGTAGTCCAAGCAGCACTATAAAATTAATTAAAGTACATAACAGCATGGACTGCGATATGCGTTCAAAATGTCGATGTTCATGTGTCCTGCAGTTCACACGATGACGCACAGTTTGCTGCGTTCTTCATCGACCCATGAGCCGAGTGATCCACCGCTTAGAGTTTTATATATTGGTTTGGTAATTTTGTCATATATGTTTTTATTGAAAGAAATTAAAAATACACCATTTTACTGGCATATATCAATTCCTTCAATAAATTGATTTTTATACCTAAAACGAATGCTGCGAAATGTCTTAGTTTCATATAACCAATAATATATCAAGTATTTTTTAAATGGCATTTACGGTATTAATACTTTTTTTTAGCGATATATATTGAAATTTATATAAAACATTAACCTGTAATAATCAGGTACAACATTGTACATTTTAGGTTGTTGCATTATCCAATGTATGCGCATAACTGAGATGAACAATACATATCGCAACGCGTGTATATTATGGTCCATATACACACAGTGTTTTATTAATTAATTGCATTTAATATACAATATAATAATAATATTAAATAAATTTAATAATTTCGATTTGCTTGTTCGAATTTGTTATTTGTTTGCTTTTGCTTATTTATTTATCTCTTATTTAATGCAATAATATATTTATTATTACAATTATTATTTCGATTTGCTTGTTCGAAATTTTATATTTGATCTATAAAAGATCATATTTTTGGCAA
>NW_023665533.1:70000-80000 GCF_014743375.2 Drosophila subpulchrella
ATGTACGTTAGAAAAAATAATATATATATATATTATTTTCTTTTAATATAGGGACACCTCTTTTAATTTATCCCCGCAGGGAATTATCACATAACTCAGTATGTGATAATGGCAGACCAATATACATATATATCAAGATTATCAATACAAAATATATATCATTATTAGCCTGCCTCAATTGTAATTATTTATTTGGATTAACGATAAAGTTCGGAAACAATTTGTTATTCTATGTATAATAGAAACCTTGGCCTTTGTTTCAACATTATTATCTTTGGGCTTAAAATATTAACCGTGGAGCCAAGTCTCATATTCATAAATGAATAAAGAAACAAATTTGACGGATTAATATCTTCTCTACCGACAGACAGTATTTTGTCACGTCAATAGTAGATGGCCGGCCCATTGACCATCCTATAGTAGTTTTTGACCCAATATCTTTAATTCGGGTATTTTCAATTGTCTTTGCCAATCAACCGTTTGGTACTCTCTCATATAATAAGAGAATACACATATAATTCCATTATATGGATATATCTTCATTATTTTATTTGCTACATCACCCTATAATAGTTTTTGAACCCGTCAACTTCAATTCGGGTATTTTCAATTGTCTTTGCCAACCATTTATATGGTATTCTCTATTATAATAAGAGAATACTAGTGTATATCCATTATATGGATATATCATCTTCATATTATTTGCTACACCACCCTATAGTAGTTTTTGAACCCATCATCTGCAATTCGGGTATTTTCAATTGTCTTTGCCAACCAACTATACGGTATTCTCTCTTATAATAAGAGAATACAAGTATATTTTCATTATATGGATATAATGCCATTTATTTTTCAATATCCATATAATTCATTTAGTTTTGTATGTACAAAACAAGTTTTCTTTATAGTATTGACAAAATCATATGTTTACGCATAACATAAGTTTTGACCAATACGAGGAGGGGCCCGCCAACGACCACCTCCCTATAGTAGTTTTTTACCCCACGCACTACTGCGTGCCTGTTTACAGTACTAGTGCCAGCTATCACTAGGTTTATATATCATGTTTCAGTGATATATGGGTAAATTCTACCATTTATTCTTATGTATATGGCATTTCTATGCCATATTTATACAATCCATTCATATCTTAATGTATATTTATTATATTATACATTATTATGCCTTATAGGTATTATACCTATAAGCCATATCCATACGATTCATTCACTAGTGCCGCCCCTCACTAGGTTTATAATTGTTATATCATTGATATACAATTTATTTCTATATATATGGCATTTATATGCCATATCCATACAATGCATTCACATTTCAATGTATATTTACTTGTTATACATTATTATGCCTTATAGGTATTATACCTATAAGCCATATCCATACGATTCACTTATATAAATATATGTATATTTTTCTATACATAATTTTTTTTATTTTTGTATGGATTTCTATGCATATCCATAGTTTATATGGATATGCTTGGCGTTCTATATAGTATTGACAAATTCATATGCATAACATAAGTTTTGACCAATACGAGGAGGGGCCCGCCAACGACCACCTCCCTATAGTAGTTTTTTACCCCACGCACTATTGCGTGCCTGTTTACAGTACTAGTGCCAGCTATCACTAGGTTTATATATCGTGTTTCAGTGATATATGGGTAAATTCTACCATTTATTCTTATGTATATGGCATTTCTATGCCATATTTATACAATCCATTCATATCTTAATGTATATTTATTATATTATACATTATTATGCCTTATAGGTATTATACCTATAAGCCATATCCATACGATTCATTCACTAGTGCCGCCCCTCACTAGGTTTATAATTGTTATATCATTGATATACAATTTATTTCTATATATATGGCATTTATATGCCATATCCATACAATGCATTCACATTTCAATGTATATTTACTTGTTATACATTATTATGCCTTATAGGTATTATACCTATAAGCCATATCCATACGATTCACTTATATAAATATATGTATATTTTTTCTATACATAATTTTTTTTTACTTTTGTATGGTTTTCTATGCATATCCATAGTTTATATGGATATGCTTGGCGTTCTATATAGTATTGACAAATTCATATGCATAACATAAGTTTTGACCAATACGAGGAGGGGCCCGCCAACGACCACCTCCCTATAGTAGTTTTTTACCCCACGCACTATTGCGTGCCTGTTTACAGTACTAGTGCCAGCTATCACTAGGTTTATATATCGTGTTTCAGTGATATATGGGTAAATTCTACCATTTATTCTTATGTATATGGCATTTCTATGCCATATTTATACAATCCATTCATATCTTAATGTATATTTATTATATTATACATTATTATGCCTTATAGGTATTATACCTATAAGCCATATCCATACGATTCATTCACTAGTGCCGCCCCTCACTAGGTTTATAATTGTTATATCATTGATATACAATTTATTTCTATATATATGGCATTTATATGCCATATCCATACAATGCATTCACATTTCAATGTATATTTACTTGTTATACATTATTATGCCTTATAGGTATTATACCTATAAGCCATATCCATACGATTCACTTATATAAATATATGTATATTTTTCTATACATAATTTTTTTTTACTTTTGTATGGTTTTCTATGCATATCCATAGTTTATATGGATATGCTTGGCGTTCTATATAGTATTGACAAATTCATATGCATAACATAAGTTTTGACCAATACGAGGAGGGGCCCGCCAACGACCACCTCCCTATAGTAGTTTTTTACCCCACGCACTATTGCGTGCCTGTTTACAGTACTAGTGCCAGCTATCACTAGGTTTATATATCGTGTTTCAGTGATATATGGGTAAATTCTACCATTTATTCTTATGTATATGGCATTTCTATGCCATATTTATACAATCCATTCATATCTTAATGTATATTTATTATATTATACATTATTATGCCTTATAGGTATTATACCTATAAGCCATATCCATACGATTCATTCACTAGTGCCGCCCCTCACTAGGTTTATAATTGTTATATCATTGATATACAATTTATTTCTATATATATGGCATTTATATGCCATATCCATACAATGCATTCACATTTCAATGTATATTTACTTGTTATACATTATTATGCCTTATAGGTATTATACCTATAAGCCATATCCATACGATTCACTTATATAAATATATGTATATTTTTCTATACATAATTTTTTTTTACTTTTGTATGGTTTTCTATGCATATCCATAGTTTATATGGATATGCTTGGCGTTCTATATAGTATTGACAAATTCATATGCATAACATAAGTTTTGACCAATACGAGGAGGGGCCCGCCAACGACCACCTCCCTATAGTAGTTTTTTACCCCACGCACTATTGCGTGCCTGTTTACAGTACTAGTGCCAGCTATCACTAGGTTTATATATCGTGTTTCAGTGATATATGGGTAAATTCTACCATTTATTCTTATGTATATGGCATTTCTATGCCATATTTATACAATCCATTCATATCTTAATGTATATTTATTATATTATACATTATTATGCCTTATAGGTATTATACCTATAAGCCATATCCATACGATTCATTCACTAGTGCCGCCCCTCACTAGGTTTATAATTGTTATATCATTGATATACAATTTATTTCTATATATATGGCATTTATATGCCATATCCATACAATGCATTCACATTTCAATGTATATTTACTTGTTATACATTATTATGCCTTATAGGTATTATACCTATAAGCCATATCCATACGATTCACTTATATAAATATATGTATATTTTTCTATACATAATTTTTTTTACTTTTGTATGGATTTCTATGCATATCCATAGTTTATATGGATATGCTTGGCGTTCTATATAGTATTGACAAATTCATATGCATAACATAAGTTTTGACCAATACGAGGAGGGGCCCGCCAACGACCACCTCCCTATAGTAGTTTTTTACCCCACGCACTATTGCGTGCCTGTTTACAGTACTAGTGCCAGCTATCACTAGGTTTATATATCGTGTTTCAGTGATATATGGGTAAATTCTACCATTTATTCTTATGTATATGGCATTTCTATGCCATATTTATACAATCCATTCATATCTTAATGTATATTATTATATTATACATTATTATGCCTTATAGGTATTATACCTATAAGCCATATCCATACGATTCATTCACTAGTGCCGCCCCTCACTAGGTTTATAATTGTTATATCATTGATATACAATTTATTTCTATATATATGGCATTTATATGCCATATCCATACAATGCATTCACATTTCAATGTATATTTACTTGTTATACATTATTATGCCTTATAGGTATTATACCTATAAGCCATATCCATACGATTCACTTATATAAATATATGTATATTTTTCTATACATAATTTTTTTTACTTTTGTATGGATTTCTATGCATATCCATAGTTTATATGGATATGCTTGGCGTTCTATATAGTATTGACAAATTCATATGCATAACATAAGTTTTGACCAATACGAGGAGGGGCCCGCCAACGACCACCTCCCTATAGTAGTTTTTTACCCCACGCACTATTGCGTGCATGTTTACAGTACTAGTGCCAGCTATCATTAGGTTTATATATCGTGTTTCAGTGATATATGGGTAAATTCTACCATTTATTCTTATGTATGTATATGGCATTTCTATGCCATATTTATATAATTCATTCATATCTTAATTTATATTTATTATATTATACATTATTATGCCTTATAGGTATTATACCTATAAGCCATATCCATACGATTCATATACTAGTGCAGCCCCTCACTAGGTTTATATATCTCATTTTAATTATATATTGGTAAATTCTATTATTTATTCTTGTGTATATGGCACTTATATGCCGCCATATCTATAAAAATGCATTTATATTTCAATGTATATTTTCTATATTATACATTATTATGCCTTAAAAAGTTATTATACCTACCATAAGGCGATATCCATACGATTCATTTATATAAAAGATATATGTATAATTTTCTATACATAATTTTTTTTTTATGAATATATGGGTTTCCTAAGCATATCCATATAATACATTTAGTTTTATATGGATTAGATTGGTCTTCTTTATTGTATTGCCAAACTCATATTGATAAAATAAGTTTTGAACAATAAGAGGATCAGCCGCCAACCAACCAACCACTGCTACCATTGGAGGAACATATACTTACTTTTTATATGTCCTCTTACTTGAATGGTCCTCTCTTTACTTGAAAATTTCATTACCATAGGAATCTATTTATACATGGAATATGATTTCCACTACTTTTTCGCGTCACTAATAATTAATATGACGATACAGACTTGCTACCATAACATAAGTCTTGAACAATAATAGGAGCAGCCGCCAACCAACCACCAACCAACCAACCACTGCTACCATTGATAGTAATTTTATATGTCCTCTTTAGTTGAATTTCAATACCATAGGAATATTTATACATGGAATATGTTTTGCCACTACTTTTTCGCGTCACTAATAATATGACGATACAGTCTTGCTACCATAACATAAGTTTTGAACAATAAGAGGAGCAGACACACACCAACCAACCCGCGCTGCTACCATTGAAGCAATATATACTTATATTTATATAAGTCCTCTTTACTTGAATGGCCTCTTTACTTGAATTTCAATACCATAGGAATATTTATTTATACATGGAATATGTTTTGCCACTACTTTTTCGCGTCACTAATAATATGACGATATAGACTTGCTACCATAACATAAGTTTTGAACAATAAGAGGAGCAGACACCAACCAACCAACCGCTGCTACCATTGAATGAACCATATATACAAACTTTTATATATGTCCTCTTTACTTGAATTTTAATACCATAGGAATATTTATACATGGAATATGTTTGCCACTTTATCATCGCGTCACTAATAAGATGACGATACATTTTGTTTGTTCAATATTTACTTATATATTGATGTTTCCAATTTAGGTCTTTTATATTTCTTCTTCCCTACCTTACACACCACAAACAAAGTGGCGTGCGATGCTGCAAGCAAGCATAATGATTATGCCCGCTTGCAACATCTTTATTATCGAATCATCAAGCAAAGGATAAGCTTCAGTGGATCGCAGTATGGCAGCTGCTCAACCACTTACAACACCTTGCCTGTTACAAAAGTCGTTTACAATTGATTCTAGGCTTTGTCATTGTATTAAATAATGCTTTTATATGTAACTAGCGCGGCATCAGGTGATCAAAGATCCTCCCAATTTACTATGTTACAAATTACATTGGCATCACATCCATTGTCGTTTATAAAGTAAATTATAAACTTTAAATGGTTTAGAAGCCATACAATGCAAATTGCCCCTTATTTATCATTGCAGTCCAGCACGGATACGACCTTAGAGGCGTTCAGGCATAATCCAACGGACGTAGCGTCATACCACTGTTCGCTCGAACAAGTATTGTGCCATTGGTCCGTACCTGCGGTTCCTCTCGTACTACGCAGGAATGCTGTCGCAACAACGTTTTGTCATTAGTAGGGTAAAACTAACCTGTCTCACGACGGTCTAAACCCAGCTCACGTTCCCTTGCATGGGTGAACAATCCAACGCTTGGTGAATTTTGCTTCACAATGATAGGAAGAGCCGACATCGAAGGATCAAAAAGCGACGTCGCTATGAACGCTTGGCCGCCACAAGCCAGTTATCCCTATGGTAACTTTTCTGACACCTCTTGTTAAAAACTCTTTAAACCAAAAGGATCGATAGGCCGAGCTTTTGCTGTCCCTGTGTGTACTGAACACCGAGATCAAGTCAGCATTTGCCCTTTTGCTCTATGTGTGGTTTCTGTCCGCACTGAGCTGGCCTTGGGACACCTCCGTTATTATTTGAGAGATGTACCGCCCCAGTCAAACTCCCTACCTGGCAATGTCCTTGAATTGGATCATACCTGAGTAATTGGAGTTATACCAAATTTTCAAATCAAAAATACATAAATGCACCGTTTTATTAAAGAATTTGTTTGCGATTATATAACAAACTCGTGATACTTTGATCAAGAAGCTTGCATCAAAACCCAATACCATAAGATATAATAAATATATCCGTATAATGGCTAGGAAATGATACACGTTCCATTTAATCAAGTAAGTAAGGAAACAATAAGAGTAGTGGTATTTCATTGGCGATACCAAACCGAAGTCTAATATCTCCCACTTATTCTACACCTCTTATGTCTCCTTACACTGCCAGATTAGAGTCAAGCTCAAAAGGGTCTTCTTTCCCGCTAATTATTCCAAGCCCGTTCCCTTGGCTGTGGTTTCGCTAGATAGTAGATAGGGACAGTAGGAATCTCGTTAATCCATTCATGCGCGTCACTAATTAGATGACGAGGCATTTGGCTACCTTAAGAGAGTCATAGTTACTCCCGCCGTTGACCCGCGCTTACTTGAATTTCTTCACTTTGACATTCAGAGCACTGGGCAGAAATCACATTGTGTCAACACCCGCTAGGGCCATCACAATGCTTTGTTTTAATTAGACAGTCGGATTCCCCAAGTCCGTGCCAGTTCTGAATTGATTGTTAATTGATAATCGTTATAATTAATAAGAACTAATTGGTTTAACCCAATTAGTATTCTTAAAAATTTTAGCAAGAAAGTTCCACAATTGGCTACGTAACTAAACTATCCGGGGAACAAGTGACCAACATAAATGCCAGACACTCTATTTACCCAGAACGAGCACATAAACCATGTTATTGTTTCCCAATCAAGCCCGACTATCTCAATCTTCAGAGCCAATCCTTATCCCGAAGTTACGGATCTAATTTGCCGACTTCCCTTACCTACATTATTCTATCGACTAGAGACTCTTCACCTTGGAGACCAGCTGCGGATATTGGTACGGCCTGTTGAGAAGTTTGCGTGTCCCCACCATAAATTTTCAAGGTCCGAGGAGAAAATATCGACACAACAGTATATGTCATGCTCTTCTAGCCCATCTACCATATCTCTCTGCGAAAGACTTCCATGGTAGTACGGCTATAAAACAGAAAAGAAAACTCTTCCGATATCTCTCGACGGCTTCTTTATGGTCGTTCCTGTTGCCAGGATGAGCACGAGGCCCATATTTAATAACAAACGGATACTCAACAGGTTACGGAATTGGAACCGTATTCCCTTTCGTTCAAAATTATTCAAGTATATTAATTAGCTTGATTTATATAATATAATTATATTTGTATGGCATTTGTGTTTTACTTGAAAATTTTCGGCTTTCGCCTTGAACTTAGGACCGACTAACTCGTGATCAACCACTGTTCACACGAAACCCTTCTCCACTTCAGTCCTCCAAGGTCTCATTCGATTATTTGCTACTACCACCAAGATCTGTACCAATGGCAGCTCCATGCAGGCTTACGCCAAACACTTCTACGCATACCATTGTACCTTCCTACTCACTAAAGTTTCAAAATTTATATCACAAGTAATATAAATCATCTACTTTAGCGGTAATGTATAGGTATACAACTTAAGCGCCATCCATTTTAAGGGCTAGTTGCTTCGGCAGGTGAGTTGTTACACACTCCTTAGCGGATTTCGACTTCCATGATCACCGTCCTGCTGTTTTAAGCAACCAACGCCTTTCATGGTATCTGCATGAGTTGTTAATTTGGGCACCGTAACATTACGTTGGTTCATCCCACAGCGCCAGTTCTGCTTACCAAAAGTGGCCCACTGGGCACATTATATCATAACCTTGAACTTCATATCAAGAAAGTTAAGGTTCTTACCCATTTAAAGTTTGAGAATAGGTTAAGATCGTTTCGACCCTAAGGCCTCTAATCATTCGCTTTACCAGATAAGATTATTTTATATAACATTAAAATGCACCAGCTATCCTGAGGGAAACTTCGGAAGGAACCAGCTACTAGATGGTTCGATTGGTCTTTCGCCCCTATACTCAATTCTGACAATCGATTTGCACGTCAGAACTGTTTCGGTCTTCCATCAGGGTTTCCCCTGACTTCAACCTGATCAAGTATAGTTCACCATCTTTCGGGTCACAGCATATATGCTCAAGGTACGTTCCAGTTAGAGGCATAAATAATATAAATATCATTATACATAACTATATAGAACGCCCCGGGATTGTGTTAATTAGCTATAAATAGTTAAAAAACTAATCCCATTATTAGTCAAGTTAATTACGCTATTAGGTTTATATCCCAATAACTTGCACATATGTTAGACTCCTTGGTCCGTGTTTCAAGACGGGTCCCGAAGGTATCCTGAATCTTTCGCATTGTTAATCATACAAGTGCATATAATAAACACAAAAATCAATGATAATTATGCCATTATATAATTCCGAAAAATTAACGCACTGTATTCATATAAATCTATCAGCACTTTATCAAATTAATAACATTTATTCTGTGTTAAAATGCAAGCAAATTAATTTGAATAAACTATAAGTTATATTTTATGATAAATTTTGTATGCTAATAGATTACAATGTCCTTATATGGAAAAAATGCACACTATTATCATAATATTGTTTAAATATTACAATTTTAATGATGAATTTTCCATAACGGATATTCAGGTTCATCGGGCTTAACCTCTAAGCAGTTTCACGTACTGTTTAACTCTCTATTCAGAGTTCTTTTCAACTTTCCCTCACGGTACTTGTTTACTATCGGTCTCATGGTTATATTTAGTTTTAGATGGAGTTTACCACCCACTTAGTGCTGCACTATCAAGCAACACGACTCTTTGGAAACATCATCTAGTAATCATTAACGTTATACGGGCCTGGCACCCTCTATGGGTAAATGGCCTCATTTAAGAAGGACTTAAATCGTTAATTTCTCATACTAGAATATTGACGCTCCATACACTGCATCTCACATTTGCCA